>NC_052489.1:11778637-11973027 GCF_009730915.1 Dioscorea cayenensis subsp. rotundata
TAAAATTGAAAGTAAAAAATAAGTAATCCATAGGAAAACCCCCTCGGTAGTCGTGTCGATGGTCTTGTGGAGTAGCCTCGTCCTCTCCAAAGGTCCCCTCGTCAAGCCTAGGGCACATCTCGCCGGATTAGTGTTGACGAAAGCTCCCCCAATAGCTATCTTCCAAGAGAAACGTGGTGTTGAAGTCTTAGAACCACTCCAAAAGCCTTGCCAATACTTCTCTAAACCCTAGCCGCAAGCCCATCAAGAGTTGGAGAAAAGATAGGGAAAAAAGATACTGAAATCGGGCTGAATCGCGGCTTTCAATAGGCTGGAATTGGGCATCCACACGGCCCTGTGGATGTTCCACACGCCCTGTGGATTCACTGGAATCTTTATTTTCTGCGGGCTGTGAACAGTAACTGCTACAGTGGGTTGCTACAGTATTTTTACTACAAGCCAAAATGCTCTCAATTCAACATTTTTCATTAAGGTAACATAAACGGCCACACGTTTATGCCGTAGATCGCGTCGCTTCTTCAATAGACAGACTCATTGGTGAAGATCTTGTTATCATTGCACGAGTTGGAATACGCAAATGTGACTGTATTTGTGTCCCTCCAAACCATGTGATTGCTTGAATACACGAAGGTTAGCACACATTCACGTATCTTTGAATCCAACTTGTGTCTTCGCGTTTATTCCTTCCAAGATTTCATCAAATAGTGCATTCACGATCTATATTAGCTTCTTTCTTACATATTTGGCTCCACAACCCTGCATGCACCAAAGTAACACAAATACACATGTATTAGGGCTAAAACTTGATAAAAATAATGCTCAACACAAGGAAAGAATACTTTGCATTCTTAACACACAAGCACTTATCACATTAATTAAGAAACGAGTCCATGTTTTAGTCTATAAACTAATGAAGAGAGCTTCCACATGGAAGAAAGGGTCTCTTATTAGACAATGGATATGATATTTCAAGTCAAGAAAAAAGAAGGAGAAAAAAAAGAAAGATTTCTAACATCTCAAAGAAACCAAAATAATGATTCGACAATGTGAGAGAGTTATGGCTTGGTAATTTCAAATAAAATGACAAATGAAACTTTGATGCTCCAAGATATAAGGAAATCAAAAGCTTAAAAAGTTTCACAAGTCAAAGTTCTAGAGCATTCACAAGTATAAAATAATGAAGTCCTAAAACACCAAAATTATAGGAGATCAAGTTCATGATTACAACTTGAAATGCATTCCAAAACCAAAAAAGTTAAAGCAATCATGTGAAAAGTCATAACTTGATGACTCACAAGTCAAAGCTCAAAGCATGGAAGAAGCAAGACATGAAAAAATCTCAAATGAATAATGAATGAACTTTGAAGTCTTAAGACATCAAAAGTCAGAGAACTGAAGAGTCTTAGAAATCAAAAAACTTAAAAGCTTCCAAGCATGACGTGCCAAAGTCTTCAAGAATCAAAATGGAAGGAAATCAATTTAATCATTCTCGAACACGGTGAGATCACAACTTGAGATCAGAATGATGTTCAAGATAAAAACTCAAGAAAAAAACTCAAAAAAAAAAAATCAAAATTAACAAAGTCAAAATGGACGTTTGAGTGTGCATTTTGGCACAAGAATTGGGAGAAACCAAAATTGAATAGACTAAAATCATGTGAAGATAGAGGAAAATAAGGAAAACAACATTGTGAAAGCTAGTGTTTCTAGTCTTTGTATTCCTGATCAAGTTTATGTATACATGTTCTCTTTTGAAATTAATAAAGTTAATTTTTATCATATATCCATTTTTTATTTTGTTCATAATTTTTCTTAATAAGAGGTTCCCTTGACATTGTTTGGATAATTAACATTAGGAGCTTGTCCCTAATGTAAATTATGAACCCAAAATAATTTGAAACTTAAAAAGAAATAAATTTTGATTTGTGATCTACTTAATTTTAACATGTCATCTTTATCAAAGGCTAGATCCACAAATTCTTGCACACCTAGTGGGACCATACTTCTCCTCTCATCTTTGAAACAAAGTGTGAATGAGAAAGTTTCACAAAAAAAAAAAAAAAGAAATCAAATTAACTAGTTTTGTTAATGTGATGTTTCCTTTTTCAGGTTTTTGTAATGGCATTTGAAAACAACACTAATGCTTCTACCTCATGCACCATTTTCTTAGGACAAGTCACCCAAGTGAAGTTGCCTTACACTTCTTTCTACATCGGCCCTATCGGAGTTGAAATCATGTTTGGGGATGTGTCAAATTTTGTCACTTTTAAATTGAGTCCACCACCATCACCAACAAAAGTTCAAGTCCCATGTTTGCAATCAAAGGGACACAATCTGAATGTGATACCACCTATCGAGTAGATGGAAGCTTTTTATACTTTTAGTTCACCAGTGATTAAGTAGAGAGCTCATTAGCCATTTTTGTTATAGCCCGTATAAGATGATCATTTCTTATAGTTTTTGTTGAAGTCCACATGACTAAAGCTCTCTATGCTTTTGTTTTACAAACAATTAAATTCTTGAAGAAAGACTTATTGTTAGGGACAAAGGAGCATATTAGACCCTTATATCTTACCGGGTCTTGTGATGGGAGGAAAGTCAATCAAATCCTTGTTAATCCGAGCTCATCAGTAAATCTGATAGCATTAAAGGCTCTGTATGTCTTGGCTTTGGAGACATACTAAGAAGACTATTGTCCAACGCTTTAATCAACATAGTCAAAAGACTCATGGGTCGATTACTTTCCCTTTGAAGATTGGGAAGCTGGTGTCAGAAGTAAAATTTCATATCATTAACATTGATGCCTCCTATAGAGCATTATTGGGAAGACCGTGGTTACATGAGAATTATGTGGTTCCTTCCACTTTGCATTAGTGTTTGAAGTATATAAAGGATAACGAAATGTATCCTATAAATGGGGGAATTCAGCCATTTGGTGACCATGAAATCCACTATGATGATGGTCATTATTTTGTGAATACATCAAAAGGAGGCAAGATTTTTGCAACCAAGGATGATGCATTTATGAAGGTCATGAAGACTATCAAGCTCACTCAGAGGAAGGTTTCATTCTTGCCTTTGAAACCACATTTTGGAAGTGACATGGAGTCTTCAGAGGAAGAAAGAGATGATGAGGATATACAAATCATTTATCCGTCTTCATGTCTTCATAAGAGGAACCAACATTTTGGTAGTGATGACTTTGATGGAGAATAAGCTTCACTCCTATATATTAAAAAGAAAGAAGATGATGATGAAAATATAGTAGAAAGTTCTCTTCATGTTATGAGAATATTGGAAGGCCTCTACAAAGCTCTTGATGAGTTGAGTACTTACCTAGTAGAACAACTCATCACTTTCTATGTTTCTTCTTGTTATCAAGAAGAGAGAGGAATCCTCTTCCATAAGTCTAGTCCCAATAAGTTCAGTGAAAAAGACTTTTTGCTGATCAAATTGATGGCGGATGAGGAACCTTGGCTTTTGAGGATTTCAGATTATTACTCTCCTCAGCTAAGAAGATTAGTAGAATGAGTTGGAATTGGTTTAAAGCATTCAAAAGGTAGACATCTTCTCTTTGAGAGACTTTGGCATCCTTTTAAGAGAGCTATGCAAAGGTCAAGGTTTGAGTAAGAATGGACTTACTTTTCATGATAGACAAGTATATGAATGTCACATGGTGTTAGTTATTGATGCTTTGGATAGAAAGAAAGAAGATCCAATTAAAGATGCAGTAAATGATCATCTCATAAAAGATATAAAATTGAAAGATGCATCCCCTAAGCTAGAAGATGGAGAACCGACAATAATTGAAAAGTTAGTGAAATCAAGTTAACTTGGGAAGAAAAAGAAGACATACAAAGTATCCTTGTAGAGTACATTGATTGTTATGCATGGAGCTATAAGGAAATGCCATGTTTCAATATGGAGGTAGCTATGCACAAGCACGCCATCAACCCAAGTGTTTCACTAGTGAAACAAGCACCGAGAAAGATGATGTTTGACTTGGATGAGAAAGCCATTGAAAAAACAAAGAAACTAATTGAAGCTAGTTTTATAAGGAAAGAAAATTATCCTGATTGGATTGCCAGTATAGTGCCCATTAAGATGAAGAATGGCAAATCAAAATATATGTGGATTTTAGGGACTTAAACAAAGCATGTCCCAGAGATGATTTACCACTACATGTTATGATGATCATGATTGATAATACATCTTCATATGAGATTTTTATTTCATGGATTTTTTTCTTTGAGTACAACCAAATCAAGATGGAGCATGAAAAACACACACTACATTCTGAATGTCGATAGGCATGTAGTGTTTCAAAGTTATGTCGTTTGGACTACAGAATGTGAGTTGACATATCAAAGAGCTATGATTAAGATTTTTGATGACCTTATTCACCAAGTTGTGGAGTGCTATGTACATGACTTGATGGTAAAGACACACTCAAGAGATCAACACCTCAATATCTTCAGAACGTTGTTCGATAGCATTAGAAAATATAACTTAAAAATGAATCCTATAAAATATGCATTTGGGGTGCTATCTCAAAAATTCATTGGGTTCATCATGAGCCACTGACAAATGAAGATTGACCCCTATAAAATAAGGTAATCATGAAAATATATTAAAGCAACTAAGGTCCTTCCAAGGATGGTTAGCTTATATTCGAAGGTTCATCTCCAACCTTTCAGGAAGTTGTAAGCCATTTTCAAAGTTAGTAAAGAAGAATGTTCCTTTCAAGTGGAGTAACAAATGTCAAAATGCTTTTGAAGAAATCTAACACTAGTTACTGAATCCCAAAGTGTTAGCTGTGCCAATTAAAGCAAGGCTACTAATCTTATATACAATAGCTCTAGATGGATCTCTTGGAGCTCTGTTTACTTAAGAGAATAAAGAGGGTAAAGAGAACGTGTTGTACTACCTCAATAGAATGCTAATAGGCACCAAAAAATCAATACACACCCATAGCAAGGCATTGTTTCTCATTGGTATTCATGATAAAGAAGCTGGACATTATGTACTCTCATATAAGGTTATTCTTATCTCAAGAATAGACCCACTCAAGTACTTAATGACCGGGCCAATACTCATATGAAGATTAGAAAAAAGGGCACTAATACTAATGGAGTTTGACATAACTTAGACTCCACAAAAAGTGATAAAAAGGCAAGCATTGGCGGATTTTCTTAAGGCACATGCTTTATCCAAAAATTCTCCATTGAAATGCAATCTTCCTAATGACAAGACTTTGGTGATAGAAGAAGAAAAACAATGTTGGAAGTTGTACTTTGATGGAGTATCTTCAATCCAACCAGGTGTTCAAACAAAAATCCCTCAAGTCAGAGCTGGTATTGGACTAATCTTCATTACCCTAAGAGTGGGATTTTGAGATACTCTCTTTCTATGCTAAAATCATGCACTAATAATGAAGCAAAATATGAAGCTCTTATTGCTGGACTAGAACTAGCAATTAAGATGAGGATATAGAGTTTGCACATATATGGTGACTCCTAACTTATCATAAATCAAGTTGAAGGAAGTTTCAAGACATACAAGTAGGAACTTCTTCAATATCATCAAAGAGTTAGAGAGTTAATAAAAAAAATTCCTGATGTTAAGCTGGAGTGAGTTTCAAGGTCTATTAATGGAAAAGTAGATAGCATAGCGAGACTTGCAAAAGGGCTACTAGATCCAAATAAGGAAGAATTCAAGTCACCATTTAAAATAAGAGAGTTTTGAGCTCATGCCTTGATGAATAGTTAGAGAACAAACACGGTAGAAGGGAAGAAGTTCTAATAGTGGCTAAAGATGATTGGAGGGAGCCTTTCATTACATATTTCAAGTATTGCAAACTTCCACATGAAAAGTCTTTGGCAATGTAGTTAAAGAAGAAATTGAGAAGGTTCACCCTTGTTAATAACATCCTCTATTGAAGATTATATGATCAACTACTATTAAGATGTCTCTTGAAAAGGTGTTTGAATAAGTCATGCATGAAGTTCATTTTGGTATCTATGGTTCTCACCATTCAGGCCTTAAGATGCAGTTGAAGATCAAGCATATTGGATACTATGCGTGATTGATGATTGTATAAGTATACAAGAAGATGCAAGTTATGTCAATCTTAAGGGGATTTCATCCATCAACATCCAAACCCCTTTATGCCCTACAATCTCTTTATGGCCTTTTGAGATGTGGAGACATAATGTTATAGGCCTTATTGAGCCTTCATCATCATGAGGGAATTGTTTCATATTAGTTGCCACCGACTATGTTTTTACATTGGGTAGAAGCCATTCCTTTAAAGGAAGTAAAGATGGATAAAATCGAGTTTTCCAAAACCATGTGCTATATAAGTTTGGAACACCTTGAATGATTATTTCTAATAAGGATGAGCATTCATAAATTTTAAGGTTGGTAGGTTTTCTCAAAATCACAAAATAGACTTGAGATACTCTGCCATCAATAATGCTAGAGTTAACGGCCTTACAGAAGCCTTTAACAAAACCTAATCCAAGTTGCTAAATAAAACAATTTTTAAAAGGCCAATGGGACTAACATGAAAGGTTCTTTGAAGTCCTTTGGGCATATTGCATGACTTACCGAATGCCAACTCAATCAACACTATATTAGATGGTTTTTTGTCTAGAAGTTGTTCTACTACTTGAAGTCCAAATCTTATCTTTGAGTATTGGCTTGCAGAATGATCTTACTAATGAAGATAGAGTTCGCTTACGTTTGGATGAACTTAACTCCTTAGAAGAAAGAAGACTAGAGGCTCAACAAAACCTTGAAGTCTACAAAGAATGGATGACATGAGCTTACAATAAAATGGCTCACATTTAAATATTTGAGAAATGAGAGATGGTTTGGGTGTTAAGAACAATAATCATCAACAAGCATGTTGGGGGCAAATTCAAGCCAAATTGGGAAGGCCTATACATTATAGAGGTTGTTTATGAAGGAGGAGCTTATAAGCTAGTCAACACAGATGGAAAAAGTCCTATGGCACCAATCAATGATAGGATTTTGAAGAAATATTATCCATGATATATGTAAATCATAAAGTAGAAATATGTTAAAAATAAAATAAATAAATAAATAAGCTTGCATTTATCTATGATGGAATGCCTAGTGCTCTTGTTTGAGCAATTTGGTAAGCATTCTACATGCTTCTTGAAGAAAAACACAAGTTTCATTATGTTGTTTCACTTTGAATAAAGACAAGTTTCATAAATTTTCAAGTGCTTTTATGAGTTTCATGTCGATTGACCACATTGAAATATTGATTGGTTTCTCTATTTCATTAAAAAGCATGTGCCATGAAAAAAAGCAAAAGAAAAAAGAAAATAAATTACATCAGATAAAAAAAAAAGAAAAAAAGAAAAAAAGAAAGAAACAATCATTATAATATAGTGGATCCTGAAGGAAAAAATCAGTAATTTTCCTTGCTATTGTTGTTTCAATCAAGCAGCTCATTAGATGACAAAATCCTCTTTGATTATCCTAAACTTTAGCTAAATTACAAATACATGTCAATCTTTGATCTGGACGGTTGGAATTAAATTTGAAGTTTATATAGTTTTTAGAAAAAGATAAAACATCATGCCAATAGTTAGAAATTTATCTTTCTATGACCAGTGTCAATTAAGGTGTTAATTTGATCATGATATCTACTCAGATCAACCTGAAATTTTTATTAAGGATTTAATACATGTTTTACTTTGAAATGGATGGTCATGATCATCTTTAAAGTACCTCTATTTTTAAACAAATTTGCAAATTAGATGTAAAATTTTCTAATTGCAGTTGTCACAACCACTTGCATCAAACTGATGATTGAAGCATTAAACATTCTTTGAAGTTTATGAAATTTTTGCTACTTTTTTAAAAATATTTTTATTCAATATGAATGGTGGAGATTGATTTTTAAGTTGATTTACTTTTCATAAAAAAAAATCATAAATCAGAGATAGCATCCATCAATGATCAACATAAAGTAGGCACGCAAGTGTACGCGTCAATCGAAGTAATACATGCAATATCAAGGTCAAATTCATAGAGACTAGATATTAGAAGTACTAAGTCTATCTTTGTTAGCTAACTAAAACAAAAATCAAATTTACTTTTATAATTAAAAAAGAGAAAATAAAAACAAACAAAAGACCAAATCAGAGGAAGTGAGGAACTAAACTTAATGAATAGAACAGTGCCTGAATCCATTTCACTTGGAAATTTATTGAATAAGATGATTGCAATTAAATAGAGATTAAACCTTAGCTAACCAGAAATGAAGGAAACCAAAATCACACCAAATGCTCTCTCAAGACTCCCTAGTGTCTTATCTTCTGCTTAAGGTGGAAGTGAATCTCTCCTACTGCTACCCTCGCAAGATTGCAATGAGCCCTAGGATCTCAACGTCGAGAATTGGGGATGAACCACCATAATTCCAATTGAAAGGTACATGGCACCCTTACTATCTCTAGTGAGCATCAGTGATACCTACTCATCCAAGTGTGATCTATTCTCAAGGATCTTTCAATACACAAGCGAAATCATAATGGCAGAGCCACTTTTTGATACACAAAACCAACAACAAAAACAAGGATGAATTCGAAAGCAAAAGGTAAATCTAAATTAAAACAGTCAAAAAATAAAGTAATCCCAAGCTACATCAATCCGGTCACTCAGGGGAGTTAGCCATCCATGGGGCTCATGTTCATCAATACAAAGTAAATCTCAATCTCTAAAACTCTAAACATGTGAAGAAAATTCCCCTTTCTTAATGCTGTGTGGTTAGAGATGTATCATTGCCAATGGATCATCACTATGGTGACTCCTTCAAACTCCTTTTTCAATCCTTCAAAGACTCCTTCAACCATAGCCAAAGAACTCCAGAACCTTTCCCCAAATTCATCCAAAATTGGGATGCCCTAAAAATCTCTTCAAAACTTTAATTTATACTAACAAGGCCTGACCATTACATGGGCAGGTACATGGGTGTGCACCTTGCCTTGTAACTCCCTTGTAACTTTGTTGTACTTCTTTTAACTTGAGATACAAAATGAACAACTAAGTACCAATTATACATAGAAATAGAGCTCAATAGGGTTGATTAAGTGCTAAATAGTATTGATAAAACATGTATAAAATATCACTTATCAGTTAATCATTTTTGTTTTGCTTGTTCATATTCAAGTTAATGTTCAAATGGTAGAATCTTTTCTTATCTTGATAATATTTTTATCAAAACTTAAAGATTAGTTTTCTTCATTGTCAATGGTGGAGATCATATTTGAAGTTTGGCATACTCATACAAAAATGAGGGAAAAATCTTTAATACAAAAGAGAAAAACATGTTTCATAGATATTTAGTCTTGGTCCATTTATTACACTATGCTAAGAGTGAAATAACTATACTAGCTAATGTCTTAAACTAAGTGATGAAAATAAAATAAGGTAAACTTAAAGTTGAGCTTCACTTTGTCATAGTTGGCAAGGGCCTTTTCAAGTGACAATGAGGTTGTAAGTCACCAACTTTTCCTCCTAGTTCTTTAATCTTCTTCTGAACAACAGCTAGGGACTTGTCCACTACCTCAATAGAAGGATCAATAGATAGTAGTTCCATACCTGAGGAGATGAGTTGTCCCTATTCTTCTTCTTGAGCTCTCAAATCATGAAAAACTGCTTCCTTACTAGTATAAGCTTCATATTAGCCTCATTTACGGGGTGGGACATTGTTTTGAGGGACAATTTAGTTTCTTTAATACTCTTTGATTTCTTCATCAACTCTTTATTTTTCACCAAAGTTGGGTTGTTTCCTTTGATCTTTATGTTATGGGAAATCTTTGTTATATCAAGCACTTCATATATTTCATACCTTGTGACTGAAATGTCAACTCCATGGATCATCAAAGTTTTGTACAATTTTGTAGATTCCTCCCTCAAAGATGCATTCTCATGCGGATGTGATGATTTCACCTTTTTAAGGAGCTTATTTATCCAAAAAACACTCCAAGCTAGTGTCTTTCTAGCAAGTTGAGGATGAGTTGAGCACATGGACACAACTCTTATAGTTAAGTTCTCCTCATGTTTAGGAGAACTATTAGCCTTGCTAGTTAAATCTTCTCTAGATTGAGGAGGCTTATTAGTGAATATAGCTTTTGGAGTAGAGTCTTCTTTCACATGTTGATGTGAAGGAATGGCTTGTAGTGATTTTGAAGCTTCTTTTTAAAAAGGGCTTTCCATGGGAGGATTATCATCAATGATGGGTGGTCAGCATTGTTTGCAAAATTTGAAGACAAAGAGTCATGCTCAGAAGGACCCATATTTAGCGATGGAGCTCCATGAGAACCTACAATAGGCAAAAACTAAAATAAATAAAGTTGATAATTAAAATGAAAAAGGGAAAAGAAAGATTCATTGAGTAATATACCTATTGGGTTAGATCCAAATTTGGAAATGTTAGCTTGATCCCCCTCATGTTCATTTATGTAAGGAGCAACTCCTTTAGAAAAGAAAGTGCACATTTAATAAAGTTTGAGATGTATTTAAAAAAATAATATATGAAGTACAAACCTTAAGGAGGTGATTAATGATTATTATGCAATGGTATAGAATGAGTTCATGATGATGTGTCAGTTCAAACCCTTTTTGGAGATTTCCTTGATTCTACTGGTGAAGAGATATTTGGCCCAGAAGGTCAGGCATGGCTTTTCCATAGTTTAACTCCATGACTATCTCGTTTCCTTTTTTGAGAAGAAGCTTTCTTTTTTAGCTGGGGCCTTACCATTGGGAATTTTTGTAGATTGGTCATTCTCATTAAGATGGTCATAAATAGACTTCAAAGTTGTGTGCAACTTGGTTGACCAATAATGTGCATATCTGTACAAATGTTGTCCCTCATACTTGTTAGATGGAATATAAAATCTTGACCTTGTTACTCCGACCAAAGTGATGCCAATAGCCTACCAAAAAGCCAACAAATTGAGGATGTTTAGGCATTTGAATCTCTTTAGGAAACTCTTGATCATAGCCAAATTGTCGAGAAAATCTATGAGTATTGTATTGCTGAGCATAGAGGTCTTTCCTAAGATGAGAAGGAATGATACTTTGGTGAAAGGCAACAAAATATTCTACTTGAGTCATTCACAATCTACTATTATCATTTGGGTCCTTGTGATCTTCAGACCAACCCTCATTCTTAAACTCATCGTAGGTGAATGGTAGCCATTTGAGGTATTCTTTTTTCCTTAGTATGCTCTAAGCCCTTTTAAGCATGAAGGTGCTTGCTCTTATGTCAGATATGTAAGCGATGCATAGGATTTCCAGTAATCCATTTATGTTTATGATGTTGTTCATTGTCTTATTAAGGCAAACATATATCCCTTCAAAATGTGACCCGGTCGGGACATAACGGAAATGATATGGTAGGTAGATTGGATCACTACATGGTCCTCTAGAATGTGAGATCATCGAATCCAAATTTGTATGAATGTATGCTAGTACTGCAGGGACAAAGCTATACTCTTTCGTTGAGCCAATTTTCTTGCTATTATGAAGGTTTTACGATGTACAAAAAAAATCCTTTGTGTGGCATGACAAAGCGACACAACCACAAAGATAGGAAGGTGACTAACTTGCATTCTTCTGAAATGGAGCGATGGAGTAGGTGTCAATATTTGAATGTCGAGCCTTCTTTTCATGCAAGCTTGTAAAGAAAAAGCCCAACCATTTAGAGTAGATAACTTTGTTATTCTTCCTTGAGATATGATGGTGGATCCATTGATAAACATTAAGTAGATCCCTCAAAATGGTAAAATTATCTTTGAAATAAAGTTCGTTGTTTGGATGGAGATATTCCTCATAAAGGGCTCCAACAATAGGTAATCCACCTATGCATCTTAAGTCCCATGAAGAGAACCCAACTTCTGCAAAAGGAGTGATAAAGGTATTAGTTTGGGTGCACCCACAATTTGCTTTATTATTGATGGATCAAAATTATAGGATCCGATTGATTTTATGACTCCGCCTAAGATACCAACTTGTTTAAGTTTATTCATTGAATTGCTTATGAACTTGAAGGTCCACTTCTTATAGTCTACAGGCAAGGAGTATATATGGTGAACAAAACCTGCTGGGCCGATATGACTATTGTTGGATTGGCATTTACTCGACATCTGAAGCTATCTAAATCAAGGTTTGGTGTAATTGACTTATGTGAGTCTAACAAGATCATAAACGTCCTTTGGTGTAGTGGTCCATTCATTGAAGTTGATACAATGATATTGGATATGTTTCCCTAAACTTTTGGAATAAACAAAGTACTGTCTTGGAAGGGCTAATCCATCTGGGCTTTAGTATGGTCATTGTTTAACCCATAAAAAGATTCTACTAGTTGACCTTTTGTGATGGGTGCCATTGAAGAAAAAAAAGAATAAAAGATTAAAAATAATAGTGAATATCTATAAATAAAAATAATTTAAGGGTTCTATAGAAAAACTAAAACATTTCAAATTTCAAATAAGAAAAGAAGGGCCATGAAGACTCACAATTTGATCAAATATACAACTATGTGAACTTCTCCAAAGACATACCAGTCTTAATAGAAAAGAAATAAGAAAATTTGGTTAGCTTGTCCACCACCACCCATATACTGTCAAAACCTTTACCAGTTTGAGGAAATCTGGAGACAAAATCCATAGCAATATTATCCCACTTCCACTCAGGAATGGGAAGAGGTTGAAGAAGTCCATATGGCCTCTAAAGCTTTTGACCTGCTGATAACTTAAACACTATGCCACAAACTGCGTAACCTCTCGCTTCATGTTATTCCACTAGAAAATACTCTTCAAATCCTTGTACATTTTGGTGTTTTCGGGATGTATTGAGTAGCTGGTATAGTGAGCATCCTCCATGATCTCCTTTTTCAACTCTGAATCATCTGGAACACAAATATGATCCTCAAACTTTACTGAGCCATCCTCATGAGCTCTGAATTGAACTTGGGTAGCACGTTCCATTTCTTGTCAAATCTTCTACTAATAACAATCTTCTTCGTGTGTTGCTTTAATTCTCTCAAATAGAGTAAGCCTCACCACTAAACTCGCCAAAGACACACTGGTATCTTGCAAGGTAGGCTTCTAGGAAGTGATTAACGTAATAAGACTACTGAAAGATTTCCTGCTAAGGGCATTAGCCACCACATTTACCTTTCTAGGATGAGAATTGATAGTCAAATCATAATCTTCAATCAACTCTAGCCACCTCCTTTGCGTCATGTTTAGCTCCTTCTGAGTGAAAATATATTTAAGGCTCTTGAAATCTATAAAGACCTCTCATGCCTCACCATACAAGTAATGCCTCCAAATTTTCATAGCAAAAACCACTGTAGTCGCTAACTCTAGTTCAAGAGTTAGGTAGTTTTCCTCAAATAGCTTCAATTGTTAGAAGCATTAGTCACCACATGGTCATTCTGTATCGCTACACACCCTAGACTAGTTTTACAAGCATCACTGCAAATGGTAAACCCTCCACCAGGAGCTAGAAGTGTGTGAACAAGTGCGGATACCAACCGGTGTTTTAACTCTTGAAAACTCTGCTCACACTAATCAGCCAACTAAATTTTTTCTTCTTTCCTAGTGAGCCTTGTTAATAGTGATGCTAACATAGAAAACCCATCCACGAACCGTATGTAGTAACATGCTATCCTTTCCTAGTGAGCCTTGTTAATGGTGCTGCTAACACAGAAATCCCATCCACAAACCATATGTAGTAAGCAGCTAACCCCAGAAAGCTGTGAATCTCTGTCACACTAGTAGGCCTCTTCTACTCAACAATTACTTCTATCTTCTTAGGATCAACATAAATTTAGTCCTTGGTTACAACATGACCAATGAAAGCTACTCTGTCTAACCAAAACTCACATTTGGAGAATTTTGCAATAATTTCTCCTTCCTCAATATCTCCAACACAACCCTTAAATGCTCTTCATACTCTACCTAGCTCTTGGAATACACTAAAATATCATCAATAAAAACCACCATGAACATATCCAAAAAAGGTTTGAAGGTTTTATTCATTAGATCCATGAAAGTAGCTGGGACATTTGTTAACCCGAAAGGCATTACAAGAAACTCTTAATGCCCATAACGAGTCTGGAATGTAGTCTTTAACATATCTTCTGGTTTAATCTTCAACTAATGATATCCCAACCTGAGGTCAACTTTTGAAAACACTTGAGAACTCTACAATTGATAAAAGAGATCATTGATCCAAGGTAGTGGATATTGATTCCACTGTCACCTTGTTCAACTTTCAGTAATTGATGCATAATCGCAAACTTCCATCCTTCTTCTTCACAAAAGAAACTAGTGCACCCCATGGCAAAATGCTAGGCCAAATGAAATCTTTCTCGATCAAATCTTTAAGCTACGGTTTCAACTCGTTTAGCTTCATAGGTGCCATTATATATGGTAAACTCCACTTCCCTATATGGAAGTAAACCCGGAGGTCTTCATGAAATACATCAATAAACTCCTTGAATATGGAAATATCATCCAACACCAATCTTTCTAATTTAGCTTCAATTATGGTGGTAAGAAATCCTTAGCACCCACTTAAAAGTAATTTCCGAGCTTGAAGTGTGGAAATCAGATGATGTGGTGATGCAGAATTACTCCCACAATAGGTGAACTCTACCTCTTTAAGGATTTTAAAAACTGTAATTTTTGCATTACAGCCAACTATGGCATGTAAGTCAGATAGAAAATCCATTCCCAAAAATGACATCATTGTTCTTCATATTCATGTAATGGAATTGAGCTAGCAACTCATGACTAACAATAAGAATTAGGCAATTTGTACATGCTCTATCAAGAACAATATTGACTTCTAATGGGGTAGCAACACACAAATCATAGTCAATAGCACTAATAGTCAAGACAAGCTTTTGAATAAATATAGAAGAGACAAATGAATGTGTACCTCCAGAATCAAACAATGCACAAGAATATGCAGAATAAACATATAAAGCACCTGACACCACTTCATTAAAGGCATGTGCATCCTCCTTCATCATTGCATAAACACACCCTTATGTCTTTGGTCTTCCTACCTTTTGATGTGTTGAGCAAGATGGCTACTCACTAACAACCTATTTTCAAGTGCATTGACCTGTGGAAGCTTAAGGCTTTGGTGTAGGCACATGCTTAGAATTCTCACACTAGATGCCCTGTGTGCTCCAAAAGAATGCTATGGACACTCCGTAATATGATGCTTCAAATAACCACACCTAAAACAGCCTCTAGTAGTACGCTTGCAATCCGTGGTCACATGAGTACCTCCACAAGTAACACATCCCCCTTTGGCTAAAACAGAGAGGAACAGGTGGTGACCCCAAGATCATGGAGTTGGAGGTCCGTTGACAGTTTGAGATGCATCGTATCCTACATCCAACTTAGGTTTTTTCCACCTCTAGACTAGTAAGTTCTCTAATTATCAAAGCTTCTATCTCTCTTCTTCTAAAATTTCTCCTGCTGATCCAACGTGTCACTCGATATAGTATTTAGGGACTTCATACACCCCATAACCTCTGCATAGCTGGTCAAGTGTAAAGCGGCTAACCTCCTACAAATGTGTGCATGTAGGCCTCCCCTCAAAGCTTAGGGCCCTACTCTAGTCATCATCCACTAATTTTGGAGCATACCTAGAAAGCTTGTCAAACTCCATCCATACTCATCAATAGTCATACTCCCCTAAGTCAGATTAATGAACTTCCTCTCAAACTACACCATCTTATCCCTGATGAAGTACTTGCAAAAGAGGGCTTCCCTTAATTGCTCCCAAGACTCAAACTCTTACCCTTGATGAATGTGAAGCTCTCCTTTATAGTAACGGTTCATCGTACCCTTGAGTATGTACACCCCAAAGCCAAGCTTTTCTTCTTCGGTGCACTCTATCACTGCGAATGCTTTCTCTATTTGCTCTACCAAAACTTCCACTTCATCAGGGTTGGCGGTACCCTCAAATGGTGGTGAACTAGATTTCTTGAATTCCATTATAGTTTTCTCCTTTGGCGCTTTATACAGAGGAGGAGGAGGTGGTGATAGAGGTAGTGTTAGTGCTTGGTGCTACCTTTGCTCACACACCAACTCTACCACTTTCTCCATAAAATCCACCATAACTCCCTGGTTGCCAGCTTTTTTTATTCCCTCTTCAGTGGGAACTTCCCTATCTTTTCAGCATGGACTTTCCTAGCAATAGATGCCTGCCCAGCAATTTAGCCATGCTCTTATTAGCAGCTCTAAGGGGTGGCATTCTATGAGATAAACCTAATCAGAGTCAAGACTACATAACAACTCTACAAATTTAACTATGATCTAGCTAGTGTCAATCTAAAACAAGCGTGATCGTATAGAGCTTCAAATTAGATAGTTCTATATAAGGTGCTAAGATCAATTTTAACTAAGGCTTTGATACCACTTAGATTTATCATGCCCCTAACTTGGCTTACCAAGACAGGTACATTGACAAACACTAGCATACCCATAAGACATAGACCAAGTGAGCATGCAAGACCTCAAAACCTATCTCAAAATACCAGATAATATCTAATAGAAGTAGTGATTTTCATAAGTGCTATATTATACATATCCTATTACTTATATTTTGCACTAAGTGGTCTTCAAGAGTGTTTTTATGGATTATTTGGTACTTAGTTTGTTTCATTTACAATTTAAGGACAAAAAAAGCACAACTAAAGAGAAAGAAATGAAATAGGGAGCAAAATGGGGCTAGCTACAACATTCAGATATATACACAGGCAAGGTACATGCCCATGTATCCATCTGTGTACCCTTCTAGTATTACCAAGTTGAGAATCCAGTGAAATACACGGACCATGCATATGACCATGTACAAGACCATGCACTCCCATGCCCAAATTCGTACTGAGAAGAACACAACCATGTATATGATGTACACATCCGTGTACATCTAGGAAGCTATAGTGCATGGACACACACCCGTGCATCTAAAGAGATGAAGAGAAGACCATTAAGAGATATACATGGCCAACTGAAGAGATACATGGCTGTATATACGCAATCATGTACCTAGGGATCATGGTTTTGAGTAATCCATAGATCTACATGGGTAAAGTATTGTACTTGCCTGTGTACTTACTGGATTACTGTGGGTGTAGAAAGAAGGCTGAGAAAATCATCCAAGGAAGAGGTTTTGGGAAAGTGACTTTTGGGCCAACGGCTAGGGTTTGAAGGCAAATCAAAGGAAGAAGAGAAAGATCAAAGGAGTCACCGGAGAGATGATCCAAGGCAACGATATTGGCTCTCATCTATTCCTACATTGCAGGCATTGAGAGGGGGTTTCTTCTTCCATATTTAGTGTTCTAGGGCTTAATTTCTTTAGCTTTGATTTGAACATTAACCTCATGGAGGGCTAACTTCCATAGGTGTCTGGATTGATGTATCTTGGGATATATACACTTTATTATTTCTTTTAATATAGATTTCCTTTGGTTTGTTTGGTTTATCTATGTTTCTATATTATTGATTTAGCCTAATGAGTGTGACTATTCCATTTAATTGCGTAATTGAGATCAAGAGATTCATCACGTGAGATCACCCATAGATGAAGAGAATCAAGAGTGCGCACTGGAGATAGGCCACCTGTAATTCTTACGATTAGCATTGAGTAGCGGTAGCTTTGATTTCTAATTGGGGGTTTCCTAGAGCTCTTTGCAATCATGTGAAAGTAGAATTAGAAAAGATTCATTACTAACGTAGCATAGGATTAGGTATTGGGGTGTCTCGAGAAACCACCCAATATATGATTAAAATCCTTCTGTCTAACAACACTAGGGTTTTATCTATATTAGATGCAATTACCTTAATTTTTAATTCCCAAGTGAAATCATATCAGGGCACCGTCTTCTTCCATTGAGTACATCCTTTTTAGACTCTTGTCCATTGTTCTTTTCATTCTTGATTGCTAGTTGAGTTTACACTCTTGATCATTTGCTTGTTAGCTAGATAACGAGGATAGAGTTAGTGCTAGTAATATTTTGTCCCTGTGGATTCGACAACCTTGCTTCTTAGCACTTTATTACAAGATCAGCATGTACACTTGTGTGTATCCCTATAAGATTTCAAAGGAAAAATACTACAATGCCAGGGTACAAGAAAATTAAAAAAAAACAAGGTTAACAAAGACAACAATTATTCAATGCTAGTTTTTAGGTTTATTTATAACATTATTAACTTGCAAAACTAAGTGGCACTTCGCTCAATAACCTCTTTAAGCTATCCGCCAAATGACTCTATGCCAATTTGAATGAAAACACATTTATGAGCTCAAAAGGCCAGCAAGCAACCACTAAAAATATTGGGATCATGGCAATTCTCAAAAATTCAGAATTTAAGTACAAAATGATATAACATTGTACTATACTTGTCAGAATACAATTAAAAAAAAAACTTATTTAGCAAAATATACTTTTGTCAGATAATCCAAAATATATGTCTTCCAATTCATAATTGTTGAAACAAAATATCAAAGACCATTTATTTAAAATCAGTGACCCGAGTCAGAGGTTTAGAGTTCATTTGTTTAGCCTTAATGACCTGAGCCAAATTTTTTCAAACACCATTATTCTTTCACCGATGGCACGATGCAAAACTATAGTCTCTTATTAGAGTTTCATATTTTAATGGTTAGTGTTTAACTCCTAATGACAGGGTTAGTGCATAGTTAATTGGACATATTTATGTCAAAATACATTTATTATTCACAAAAATCAAACAAACTATCGAAATTTCAGGGCATAGCCTTTCAAAGTAATCTAGGAACAAGAAGAAATACCAATTTGCATGATCCCATTTTATAGTAAAATAATCCAGTTATTCAAAAAATAAGTAGCATGCTAAACAATTCAATAATTAATTAACAAACTTTTCTATAATTTAACAAGTAAAACAAACTAAATAAATAAACAACTAAAAAAAGAGTAGATAATAAGCTAATAATTATTCAAATAAATAATTAAAATATAGATAATCAAATAACTAAATAAATAAATAAAAATTAATAATTTCTGAAAAATAATGAACAACAATAGCAGCTAAATTCAAAACTCAATAACATTTAAATAGCGTATGAATAGTTTTAAAACAAAACCAAAATAATTAAATAATTATGTAAATAATTGTCGGTAGCCAAAAAATTTGTATATACATATATACATATTTATATGTGGTTTATTTACCAGATGCTCGTTAAATTACCAAAATCCAAATCGAATCCCAACTCAACTCTCCATAAAAGATCCTATAGACATAAAATCAACTCAATGATCCTAATATTACAAGCCACAATCCCTCTTACAATCCCAAGTTTTAAAGCATTGTTAATTACTTTTTACAATCATATTATCAAAGCATGTTAATCAAAATTCGTGTCTGAGCATCTGTATATTTCATGCAGGTTTAATATATTAAGGATTCCCTGACTTTAACCATAATAAACAAACACTATTTTAGAGAAGGAATGCGGAAACAACATGAAACCCATTCGTTTATAGAATCAGGTAAAAGATAATATTGGACAAAATAAGACCTCATTCAAAACATTGGAATTTGTACCAATCATCAAAGCTTTCCTTTTAACATTCAAAATGTTACACCCACTATCCAAAGGGTAAAGTGTAAACATGGGGATATTTTAACATTTTATAATAACTATTAACTGACTCTTGTAGGATGTATACACACATATATAAACATACACACATCGATCAAAGGTCAAATGTTGGGAACTTGCTAACACTATAAAATATGTAAACTTCAACTTGTTTAAATTTTGTTTCTCCATTTACAACAAATCAGAACAAAGTAGTGATATACTTAAATATATAAAGACGCACCACTATATAGCTTTGGAGTATTTAAACCATCAACAACATTAATCCCTGAATTCATAGAGTATGTAATGGAGACTTGTATCTCATGCAAAATAATCAAACGGCTAAGATGCTCAATATATATATACAAAACCCAAAAATATGATAAGAGCTAATCATAAAAATTACCTAGAACTTCCTAAATCTAAAATCCAACAAAACAGGAGTCAAATTTGGTTAGGTTGATTTAGAACTATTACCCCTCTCCACTCACATAGCCAACAAGCATCAAGAAAAAAAAAAAAAAATCTTGCATAACCCTAATATCTTACCTGTAGACAACTCGTCCTTAGCTTCCTTTAGATGAACAAAGAAAAACTAGTAATTCAAATGGGAGGTTGAAGGAATTGTGACTCACGCTTGGGAAGGCGCTGAACTAAATCAAAACGAATATCTCACAAGTAACTTATTCAAAGTAACCCCAAAGGACAAGATTGAATTTAAAAAAAAATGTTAAGTAACAGCAATAAATAATTTTTAAAAAAAGGTAGGGTCCACATCAAGCCTTCATTGTCGTACAGTCCCTCTCTATGTATGATACTTTTAGCTTTTTATTATAAAAAAAAAATATGTCTCGTCAATTTTGTCACTTTGATTGTGTGAAACTGAAGCACTCTTCAACCTTTCCGTTAATTTCCACCTAACATCTCATTGTTTAGTTGATCATTAGGGTTTATGTTAAGTCATATTTATGATAGCAATATTCATTAAATTGCTTATGAATGTCTTTTGGGTGATTTTTCTTGCACTAAATTTTCATGTTAAAGGGTAGCAGTTGAAGCCACAAGCATAATAGTTGTTGTTTGTTTTTATATTGTTGCTTGTCCTATGCCCATATTTGACATATGATGCTCATGATGGAAAGATGTGTTTGCGTGTGTGCCGTAAGTGCAATGGTTGTTGAAGTAATAAAAGTACCCTGGTGAGTGAGTAGTCATATCCATAGGGAATAGTGATCAGAAACACAAGAATTGCTATTTAACTATGGTGAGGATGAATCAATAGTGGTGTGAACAATATTAATAATAATAAAAATAAAGAAAATAAGAGAGAGAGAGATGCAATAAAATGATAGGAGAGGCAATCTATAGAAAGTGGGGCACCCGGAGCTTCAAGTGCAAGACTAATCAATATGTCTCCCAACTGATGTCTAATGAGTCATAGAAATCCTTAAACACATGATCCCAAACCTAAGGTCAACTGTGACTAACCCTACACTATGCCTCGGCGGAGAAATAGCTCAATCTCAACACCTCACACTGTGAAAGGTTGCTTAAAGCTCTAGGGATTCCAAGTGATAAACCCTATTCCCTAATCAAGATTTAACACTTTGGCCTAGGCGAAAGACCCCTAGTCCCAATTAAGCCCCAACACTAAGGATTACTACAATGCTTCACTCTGTCACTTACGCAACTAAGCCCCAGTAGAGTTTCTCTCTTAGCACTTCACTCTATTGCGACCTCAAAGAACTCTTAGAATACGGAGGTAGGATAAATCACACCGGAAGGGAAAGGGGACGTTCCGCCACCTCTGACTCACCTTCTCAACCCTCTCTAACTTAGTTTTGTCTAACCCTCATGGTGTGTCACTCATCCACAAGGATTACCAAGATGGATTCTCAATCCTAGTGTCACTCTAAGGGAAAATCAACTCAACAAGCATTTAAGATTGGAACTCAATTAGAACATCAATTAAAGAAAACATAATAAAAGGTCAATGAAACAAAATCATCCTAGGGTTTATAAGTCCAAGCACCCACTAGGGGTTTAGCTCTCCATGGAGCAAGATACAATCAATAATGAAATCAAAAGTAAAAACATCCAATCCATGAGTAAAACCCCCTTGTAGTCCGTATTGATGGTCTTGTGGAGTAGCCTCGTCTTCTCCAAAGGTTCCCTCGTCAAGCTAGGGCACACCTCGCCGAATCGATGCCGATGAAAGCTTCCCTAATAACTATCTTCCGAAGGAACATGGTGTTAAAGGCCATAGAACCAATCCAAAAGCCTTGCCAAAGGTTCTCCAAACCCTAGCCTTGAGCGCCTCTAAAAATGGGGAAAAGATGATAAAAGGATAGGATAAGGATCCCCCAAAATGTCATAAGTCACAGCTTTAAATAGGCTGGAATCAGGCATCCACACGGGCCTGTAGAATTTCCACAAGCCCGTGTGAATCTCCAGAAAATGAATTTCTGTGATCTGTGAGCAGTAACTGCTACAGTACTTCACCAAAATACTCCCGATTCCACACTCTTCATCAAGGACACATGAATGTGCACACATCCATACGGTAGATCGCGCTGCGTCTTCAATAAAAATCACCTTGATGACGATCTTGCTAACATTGCACAAGTCAAAACATGCGAATGTGACTGCCTTTGTTCCCCTCCAAACCATGTATTTGCTTGAGCATAATGGAGATTGGCACACAATCACGTGTCTTTAAGCACAACTCGTGTCTTCATGTTTGTTCACTTCAAGATTTCATCAACAAAGTGCATCCACGATCTACTTTTGGCTGCTTTCTTTCATAATTGTCTCCACAACCCTTCATGCACAAAAGAACACAAATACACATGAATAAGTGATAAAATCTGAGAAAAGTAATTGATATGTGCTTGTGTATTAGTAATACAAAGTATTTTTTTTCTTACGATGAGCATTACTTTTCTTAGATTTTATTGCTAATGCATGTGTATTTGTGTTCTTTTATGCATGTAGGATTGTGGAGACAAATATAGAAGAAAGAAGCCAAAGCAGATTGCTAGTGCACTTAGTTGATGAAATCATGGTGTGAACAAACATGATGATACAAGTTGTGCTCAAAGACATGTGAGTGTGTGCCAACCTCTGTGGTGTTCAAGGAAATATGCAAATTGGAGGGGCAAAAAGGCAGTCACACTCATGTGTTCTGACTTGTGCAAAGCTAGCAAGATTGTCATCAAATGTGCTTTTATTTGAAGATGCAACGGAATCTACAGTGTAGACGTGTGCCCATTTATGTTGTCTCGATGAAAAGTGTGGATTCGGGAGTACTTTGGTGAAGTATTGTAGCAGGTTAACACAGTAAATTACTGTAGATAATTTACGGTAGCAGTTACTGTTCACAAGTAGCAGAAAATCGATTTCCTGGAGATTCACATGGGCTTGTGGAATTCCACATGCCCGTGTGGATGCCCGATTCCAGCCCTATTTAAGTCGCGATTTCAGCCCAATTTCAAAATCCTCTTTTCCATCTTTTTGCTATCTTTTCTCCACCTTTGGAGGCACCCGCGGCTAGGGTTTGGAGAGGCTTTAGCTAGGTTTTAGAGGGGTTTACGACCTTCGACTTCACGTTTTCTTCGGAAGAGAGTTATTGGGGGAGCTTTCGTTAGCCCCGATCCGGTGAGATGTGCCCTAGGCTTGATGAGGGGACCTTTAGAGAAGACGCGACCACTCCACAAGACCATCAACACAAACACCAAGGGGGTTTTATTCATGGATTGCATATTTTTACTTTTGATTTCATTATTGATTGTATTTTGCTCCATGGAGAGCTAAATCGCTAGTGGGTACTTGGGCTTGTAAACCCTAGGATGATATTGTTTTTTTGATCTCTTATTATGCTTTCATTAATTGATGTTTTAATTGAGTTCCATTCTTGAATGCTTGTTGAGTTGATTTTCCCTTAGAGTGATACTATGGTTGAGAATCCATTTTGGTAATCCTTGTGGATGAGTGACACACCATGAGGGTTAGACAATGCTAGATTGGAGAGGGTTGAGAGGGTGAGTCGAAAGGTAGCGGAATATCCCCTTTCTCCTCAGGTGTGATTTATCCTACCTCCATATTCCAAGAGTTCTTTGCGGTCACAATAGAGTGAAGTGCTAAGAGATAAACTCCGCTGGGGCTTAGTTGCGCACGCAACAGAGTCAAGCGTTGAAGTAATCCTTAGTATCTAGGGCTTAATTGTGACTAGGGGTCTTTCGCCTGGACCAAAGAGTTAGATCTATTTTAGGGAATATGGTTTATCACTTGGAATCCCTAGAGCCTTAAGCAACCTAGCACAGTGTGAGGTGTTAAGACTGAGAGATTTCTCCACCGGGACATAGTGTAGGGTTAGTCATAGTTGACCTTAAGTTTTGGAACCGTGTGGTTAAGGATCTCCACAACTCATTAAGCATTAGTTAGGGAACATAATGATTGGTCTTGCACTTGAAATAATAGTCCTAGGGTGAGCACTGTCCGAGTACTCCATTTATCGTCGATTGTCTCTCCTATCTTTTATTTGTGCCTCCTTCTTTTCTTATTTCTATTTACATTGATTCTTATTCACATCATTATCGATTCATCTTCAACCTAGTTAAATAACAATCTTTGTGTTTCTAATCACTATGCCCTGTGGATTTGACTACCTACTCACTGGGGTATTATTACTTCGACAAACCCGTGCACTTGCGGTACATACACAAACATGGCGTTTGTCAATTATGCTTAATATAAGAAAAGAATACTTCGTATTACTAATACACAAGCACTTATCAGTGTTGGTAATTGATTCCTCTATACAAGTAATTTAATTTATATATATTTTAAATATGATAAGACAAGGTTGGTCTTAAAAAGGTGGAAAATTAGAATAGCCATGAAGATACTTGATAAAATCCCTTTGATGAATACTATGGTGTTGGGAGGTGTCATCATGGATTTAATGCATAACACTGAAGGCATCTGATGCAACCATGTCTACTAGCTGTAGGTGTAGTGGAGTTTTGTATATAATAGAGAGCCTTGTCATCCATGTTAGCTTATTTTTATGGTTTCACATTGTGCTGAAAATTCATTTCATTATAGGTACTCATATAAGCTTGAGTTTAAATTTGATGGGGACCTAATACTCTAATGGAGGAACCTTCTTACTGCCCTTGCCCAAAAGAAATGTGGAGAAGAGAGAGAAAAGCGAGTGAGGAGTTCATTATGAGAGAGAGAGAGAGAGAGAGAGAGAGAGAGAGAGAGAGAGAGAGAGCTACAGTAGGCTAAAAAAATTTTAAGCATCTTTAATAAAAATTTAAATTATAGGAAAATTCAAAGTTTTTCTTTTTGTAAAACTGACAAAAAATGTAGAAGATTTGGTTTATTCGCAATAAAATTGAGGGAAGTATAAAAATTCAAAATCTCGAGGGTTTGGTTGCATAATCCGTAGAGAAATGTCAAATGAGGAAAGTTTAGGAGTTTTTTGCAAAATTTGATGAAAATGTAAAATATGAAAAGTTAGAGGATCTAGTTGCATAAATTATGAAATTTGTGAAAAGAAAAAAGTTTAGTGTCAAATATGCAAAAAGTGTTATGAGAAGAGTTAAAATTCAAAAAGGAGGAGAAAACAAGGAATTTTATGAAGAGAAGGGGCCTTTTTTGCAAACTTGCAGGGATTTCTTTCTTTGACCCACTGATGAGATCCAATACAAAGGGAAAAGTCTGTTTAATAAAATTTCCACTTTTGTCTCTTGACTCTCATGGGGAGGTGTTTTGAAGGCTCCATTCACCTCTTTCAGCCACTGATGAGGTCTAATGAAAGGTGAAAATTCACTTTGAGAATTTTTTACTCTTATTTCTTGATTCTTACAAAGAGGTCTTTAATGTTTTTGTTACTCTTCTTATGGCCTACTGATGAGGTCCAATATAAGGTGAAAACTCTCTTTCTGAATTTTTTCACTCTTGGCTCTTGACGCTCATAGGGAGGTCTCAAAAGGCTCTTCACTCTTTTATGACCTATTAATGCAAGGTGGATTCCCTCTTTTAA
The DNA here is from genome assembly GCF_009730915.1 of Dioscorea cayenensis subsp. rotundata. Lineage (NCBI taxonomy): Eukaryota > Viridiplantae > Streptophyta > Magnoliopsida > Dioscoreales > Dioscoreaceae > Dioscorea > Dioscorea cayenensis. The sequence continues at coordinate 11,804,394 of NC_052489.1, forward strand.
GAGTTTTCTCACCTTTGACACTTGATGCTCATGTACACATTCATGAAGATTTGAGTCTTTAGTGATGAGGTCTAATGCAAGGTAAATTTGTCTCTTATGACAATTTTTTTCATTTTTGTCTGTTGATGCTCACATGGAAGTGATTGAAAATTCTCTATGAAGATTTTGACACATTGATGAGGTCCATTGCAAAGTAGACTCTCTTTTTGGGAGTTTCTCACCTTTGTCTCTTGACGCTGGAAGAGAGGTCATGTGAAGGCTCCACTCTCCTTTTGACACACTGATGAGATCCAATGCAAGATGAACTTTCTCTTTGAGAGTTTTCTCATCCTCACCTTTTGATGCTCATAGGGAGGTCTTTAGAAGATTGGACTCTTCTTTTAACCCACTGATGATGTTCAATGCAAGGTGGACTCTCTCTTTAAGAGTTTTGACACTCTTACCTATTGATACTCACAGGAGGTCATTGAAGGATCTCATCTTTCTTTCGACCCACTGATGAGGTCTAAAGCAAGGTTAACTCTCTCTTTGAGAGTTTTCTCACCATTGCCTCTTGACGCTCATAGGGAGGTCTCAAAAGGCTCTCCACTCTTTTTTGACCCACTGATGAGGTCCAATATAAGATGGACTTTCTCCTTAAGAGTTTTGCCTCACTTACCTCTTGATTCTTATAGGGAGGTCCGTGAAAGCATTATGAAGATGTTGACCCGCTGATGAGGTCCAATGAATGGTGGACTCTATTTTTGGAAGTTTTCTTACCTTTGCCTCGTAACAGTCATGAGGTGATCATTGAGAGCTCTTCTTTGAAGATGTTGATCCAAAATATAGTCAAATGTAAACAATGATTCCCTCTTGGATAAAGAAGAAAAATAATAATGTTTTATGAAATGAAAGAAAACTTTTCTCTAAGCAACAAAAGAAAGAATAGTTTTTTGAACATTGATTAAGAAACAAACCCCACATATTAGCCTATAAACTGATGAAGAGAGCTCCCACATGGAAGTAGTGGTCTCTCATTAGTCATTTGATGTGATATTTTAAGTCAAAAAAAATAAAATCTCAGAGAAATCAAGATAATGATTCGATCATGTGAGAGAGTCTTGTTGATATTAAATGAAACTTTGAAACTATAAGATATAAGGAAATCAAAGGCTTAAAAAGTTTTAGTAGTCAAAGTCCTAAAGGCTTCACAAGCATAAAATGCCAAAGTCCTCAAGCACCAAAATTAAAGGAGACCAAGTTCATGATTACAACTTAAAATCCATTCCAAAAGCAAACAAGTTAAAGCAATCATGTGAAGGGTCATAATTTGATGATGTGCAAGTCAAAACTCAACACATGGTAGAATAATGACAAAAAAATAAAATCAAATGAATGATGAATGAACTTTGAAATCTCAAGACATCAAAAGTTATAGAATCGAAAGGTCTAATAAGCCAAAGACTTATAGGCTTCACAAGCATGACATGTAAAGTCTTCATGAATGAAAATCAAAGGAAATCAAGTTCGTCATTGTCAAACATAGTGAGATCATAACTTTACATCTAAATGATGCTCAATATGTAAAATCATAGAAAAATCTTGAAGAAGATCAAAGTCTACAAAGTTAAAAGTGACATTCAATGGTAAAGGAATCGGGAGAGAGTAGAATTGAATGGACTCAAATCATGGGAAGAAATAAGAAAATTAGAAAGTAGAATTATGAGAGCTAGAGTTCCTAATCTTTATATTCCTAAACAAGTTTATGCATACATGTACTCTATTGAAATTATAAAGTTAATGTTTATCATATATCCATTTATTTCTTGTTTGCACTTGTTAATCGGAGGTTCCCATGAAATAATGACACACCCCTTGCGTGTGTGTACTGTAAGTGCACGGGTTATTGATATAATAAAGTACCCAACTAGGTGGGTAGTCGAATCCACAAGGAATATGCTCTAAGAACAAATAGTATTGCTAAATAAACTAAGTGACAAATGATTGGTGAGATGCGTTCAGATGTTAACAATTTAAATGCAAATAAAGGATTCAAGCAATGGATAGGAGGAAGAACAATCAGCAAAAAAGTAGGGAACCCAGAAAATGTTACCCCTAGGTTACTTTTGTTTCAACTGCAAGACTAAACTAAGCTTCCCTAATTGAGACTTAATGAGTCGTGAAAATAAAAAAACACACGGTCCCAAATCTAAGGTCAACCGTGACTAGTCCTTTGCATATGCCGCAGCGGAAAGGAATACTCTAAACACCTCACACTGCATAGGATTTCTTGAGTGATAAATCATATTCCCAAAATCTAGATTAAATCCTTTGGTCCAGGTGAAGGATCCCTAATCACAACTAAGCCCCAGTGGAGAAGGTCTCTCGACACTACACTCTATTGTGATTGCAAAGAACTCTTGGAATATGGAGGTAGGATAAATCATATCAGAAGGGAAAGAGAATGACACACCCCTTGCGTGTGTGTACCGCAAGTGCATGGGTTGTCGAAGAAATAAAGTACCCTGATGAGTGGGTAGTTGTATCCATAGGGAATAGTGCTTAGAAACACAAATATTGCTATTTAACTATACTAAATATTATTTAAGAGTGGTGCAAACAATAGTAATGCAAATAGAAATAAAGTAAAGAAGAAAGAGGTGCAATAGAATAATAGGAGAGGCAATCGATAGAAAATGAGGCACCCGGACATTGCTTACCCTAGGACTATTGTTTCAAGTGCAAGACTCCCCATTATGCCTCCTAACTGATGTCTAATGAGTTGAGGAAATCCTAAGACACACGGTTCCAAACCTAAGGTCAACCGTGACTAACCCTCATACTATGCCCCAGCGGAAAGGGATACTCTCGATGCCTCACACTGTGTGGGGTTGCATGAAGATTTGGTGATTCCAAGTGATAAACCCTATTCCCTAATATAGATCTAACCCTTTGGTCCAGGCGAAAGACCCCTAGTCACAATTAAGCCCCAGCACTAAGAATTACTTCAACACTTCACTTTATTGCTCTCGCAACTAAGCCCTAGTGGAGTTTGTCTCTTAGCACTTCACTCTATTGTGACCACAAAGAACTCTTGGAGCGTGGAGGTAGGATAAATTACATCGAAAGGAAAAGGGAACATTCCGCTACCTCTCGACTAACCCTCTCGACCCTCTCCAACCTAGCTTTGTCTAACCCAAATGGTGTGTCACTCATCCACAAGGATTACCAAGATAGATTCTCAAGTCTAGTATCACTCTAAGGGAAAATCAATTCAACAAGTATTCAAGGTTGGAACTCATTTAAAAACATCAATTAAAGAAACATAATGGAAGATCAATGAAACAAAATCATCCTAGGGTTTACAAGTCCAAACACCCACTTGGGGTTTAGCTCTCCATGGAGCAAGATACAATCAATAATTAAATCGAATGTAAAAGCATGCAATCCATAAGTAAAACCCCCTCGTAGTCCATATCGATGGTCTTGTGGAGTTGCATCATCTTCTCAAAAGGTTCCTCCTCAAGCCTAGTGCACACCTCGCTGAATCGATACCGACGAAAGCTCTACCAATAACTATCTTCGGAATGAACGCGGTGTCAAAGGCTATAGAACCATTCCCAAGACCTAGCTAAAGCTTCTCCAAACCCTAGCCACGAGCGCCTCCAAATATAGGGAAAAGATGAGAAAAAGATCCTTTAAAATGTCTAAAATCACGGCTTTTATAGGGGCTGGAATTCCACACGGCCGTGTGAATTTCTAGAATTCAATTTCCTGCAAGCTGTAAAGAGTAATTGCTACAGCACATTTGCTACAGTGATTACTACAGTACTTTGCCAAAAAATACTCCCGAATCCACACTTTTCATTAAGGCCACATGAATGGGCACACATCCATGCGATAGATCGCGTCGTGTCTTCAACTAAACCACATTAACGAAGATCTTGCTAGTATTGCACAAGTTAGAACACATGAGTATGACTGCCTTTGTTCCCCTCCAAATTATGCAATCGCTCGAGCACCATGGAGGTTGGCACACACTCACATGTCTTTGAGCACAACTTGTGTCTTCACGTTTGTTCACTCCAAGACTTCATCAACAAATGCATCCATGATCAACTTTTGCTTTATTTCTTCCACAATTGTCTTCACAACCCTATATGCACAAAAGAAAACATATACATATAAATAAGCGATAAAATCTGAGAAAAAATATGCTTAATGTAAGAAAAGAATACTTCGTATTTCTAATACACAAGCACTTATCAAACTCTCCAGCACTTAAGTTTTTGCTTATTCTCAAGCAAAAATAAAAACATTCAAGCATATAAGAAGGAAAATTGGAAGTGCTTGGCCTTAGGTTTAACAAAAGCATGCAAGGGAAGCATTCTACAACTGGGGAAAAATTTTAACATCGAATAAGAAAAATCAATGCTCTAGCTAAAAACTTGACTATAAAAGGCCAACAACCCGATATCGTGAAAGTGTGTGTAAACTCACTCAAGTCAACCTAACATATACTCCTCAAAGCTCTAATTAAGAGGGACTTATTTATTTACAGAAAGAAAAGAGAAGGTAGTAGCTTCACACATTCTCTTAGGTAGCCCTTTCCTAAGCGGCCGCTAAGGTGGCTTTCACACTTTCGAGGTGGTAGCTCTTTCTACCAGGGTGGTAGCTGTCAGTCATCCGATGAGATAGCTCTTTCTCTCATTAGGGCATAACTAATATCTGACTTATGAGATTAGCTTCATACTTCATAGGTGGTAGCTCTTTCCACCCCCAATGCACAAAAAAAACTTTTTTCTTTTTTTTTTCCTTCATTTCCATTTTTTTTTCAAAAACATTAACACAAGAAACAAAATAAAACAATCCCTTAAATATCAAACTTGAATTTCCATAAGGTTTAATGAGTGAGTAGTGCAACAAGTGTCAATCGGGCAAAAATTCCTAAAAATTCAAGTAAAACTAGAGCATGAAAACATTCAATATTAAAATTTTTCCTAAAACTAAAAATACAAACATTGCAACTAAGGTGAACCGCTATTGGCTACATGAGCACGAACAATGAAGCATATGTATAAAACATGTGTAATGTGAACTCCCCCCCCTCCCCCCACTCTTAAGATGTACATTGACGTCAATGTACACATGTAAGCACGATAAAATATAAAGCAATAAAATCATGTGTGGAGATGGGCAATTGAAACAATACTCCCCTGAACTGCTAATGGTATGTTTGATAGAGATATATTCATTGAGAGTTGAGTTCCAACTGGTTGTGAAGCACTCATAGCCATGTGAATGTCACATTGACCGTGCCAATGACTATTTCTCAAATTCAAGACTCACAAGACCATATGCACGTATACACAAGGGGGTTCAGTGAAGATCAACAAAAACAAAAATAAAATTGAGTATATAAAGATATGAAAATGAAATACAGCTTGAGACAACTGAAAATAAAAGATAAACTCAGAAGGAAGATCCTTTCTGAGTAGTACAAGTCCAAAATAAGATGCAGAAATAAAATACGAAAAATGTAAAAACAAGTCAAGTAAAGACGCCTCAAGCATCGGTGTCAGGCTCTGCAGGTAGATCTACTGCTACTACTGATGAGAATGCTGGTGTTGCTGGGGATGGCGATGCTATCAGTGATGCTGGAGGAGTTAGATGAGCTCTGGGTCTCATAACAAAGGGTGAGGTCGCGTCTCGCTCTAAGATCTTGTGTAGGATGTTGAGACGTGCCATGACCTGTGTATGGTTCGCGGCCTGTGTCACACGAATCTCAGCTAAATCTGACTATAGCACCACTACCACACTTTGGAGCCTCTCAAAATGATCATGGGCTCGAGTCAGAGAGAAAATGCACACTGGATGTGGCTTCTGTGCTGTAGGGGGTGCCTCTGTCTCCATAGGCTCTGGTTGTGATTCGGGCGTAGGCTGAGATTCCTCTACTGCTTCTCCCTCCCCCTCGGTTGTCTCAGGTAGGGAGTGATCATCACATAAACTCTATCCCTGTACCGGCGGATCATCCCCATCAATCGCATGGTCTCCAAACCGAAGGGAGAGGGCACTATTGTCTTCTCGGCCCCCTGATCACGTCTAGTAAACCCATCCCGATGATGAGTATGGTAATATATAGGCCTGAGAATAGAATTTTGACTCTGGCATATTAGCCCTGGTATCGCAAATACTCAGCTAGAATGTGTCCCAAGTGAATCGGCTCACTCTTTACCATGGAGTACAAATATAACAACTCCTGTCTGCTCAGAACTCCAGTACTGTCACCGCGGCTGTTTACTGATCTTCTCATGATGGTGTGAATGTATCTGTACGGTGGCTGAGACAGGTACATGGCCTTAGACACTCTCGGCTCATACTGTCCCTGCCCACACAACGCTCTGTATGCTCTCTAAGGAGTCAAACTACCGGAATAATCGGTCGGCAGTCGATCATACTCCTCAGTATTAGTATAAGCCTCGTTATATAATCCCAGTCGGATTAAAAATTGTGTGACGCTCATGCTGTGGTATTGACCGAACGCACGGAGCTGAATAGCATCTATGTTGTCGAAACTACTGTACGATCGGTCAAACTCGGACGATGCTAACACCTCTAATATCAGCATACGAATGGCCAGCTCTCGGATGGAAAGTAGTCTGCACCAACTGCCCACGGCGAGGAGCTCCTCAACTTCATCAACCATCTCATCCCCCAACTGTATCTCTCTGAGTGCACTCAAATTCAGTAAATGAGATTGGCCGAACTTCAGCTTCGACAAACGCTCAAATCAAGCTTGATGCTTGGGAATCACGAACTCAATATGTTCTGGCTCAGAAAAAGTCACACGCGGATAATTGCAGGCCGCTTTCTTCGATCTGGAGGCCATATCTGCAAGAATTAATTAGAAATCAATCAAATTAACTTGAAAACCTAATTCTACAGAAATCCTCACGGTTATGTGGAAATTCGACACACCTGTATGGATCTACGGGCATGAAAACCGCATGACCAAGATGCAAAATCCCAAAAATATATAAAACATTCGTTCAAAATTCTTTCTAAAAGCATCCACTACTCATTTAAACATGGAATCTATTCATTATCAACAGAACAATCAAAAGAAATAAAGATTTGGTGGAGAATAGAAGAAAAGAGGGCTTACTGACCAAATGGGAAAACAAAACCTTGAAAACTGCCCAAAAACACCCTAAAATCCCCCTCAAATAGACGACAACAAGGTCGGGAGAGCAAAAGAAGGCATTTTCTGAGTGTAGAGATGTTCGAAAATGAAAAGGCACAAGTAGTTTATAAAGAAAAATCAAGGCCTTTTGAGTTTTGTACATCTACACGGGCGTGTGGAAATTACCCACTCTCATGTGTCTCCACAAGAGAGCTCACAGGGATAGACACACATCCCTATGTGCTCTCGGGATAGCTTCTGACTGACTCTGAATGCATCCAATGGATATGTGGAAATTCCCCACGCCTGTGTGCCCGACCCATAGGAGCACCCACACGCCCTTGTGGCCTCTCTGTCCTCCCGATAAATCGACTAAGTATTCCACACACTCCTGTGGAAATTCCACACGGGCATATGGATTCTCACAGGGGTACTCACAGGGGCACTCACATGCCCTTGTGTGCTCTCAGAATGGAGGAGAACTCTCTGTAGAGTTTCACGCAGGCGTGTGGAAATTACCCACGCCTGTGTGTTATTCACAGGGTTATCCACAGAGGCATTCACACGCTCTTGTGTCTTCTCATGATAGAGTCTGAGAACTCTGTAGAGATCCACACGCCCGTGTGGAATATTCCAAACTGGCGTGTGACCATCACAAGGTCATTTACAGGGGTATTCACACGCCCCTGTGTCCTCTTGGGATGAGCTCTGAATGGAAACACATGCCCGTGTGAAAATTCCACGTGATTGTGAGTCTTCTCTAGATGACTTAGAAAAATTACGGACTCTACAGAAAAATTTCTACACACTCATACACACACAGAGCCTGTGCATACTATGAAAAATTGACTAGAGAATCATGGAAAACACGCTCAAACGACCAAGAAACTTCACCAAAAACAATTAATCACACCAAAACACCAACAATCCACGAGGAAAAAAACACAACAATAGCATGTAAAAGATCAAGACACCAACACTCATGCTCTTATTAATGTAAGTACTAAACTAAAACCTAGAAAAATAGTAAAGACTTGGGTTACCTCCCAAGAAGCGCTTGTTTAACGTCACTAAGCTTGACGTAGCTCTTCTTACCTCACGGGGGCTTATAAATGAAGGTTTCCCTCTTACCTACAACTTGAAAGCATGATGCACATAATTATTTCAAGGTAGAGGGAGAGTTATCGAGCTTGATACCACACAAGGGTCCATCATCCTTACTCCGTGCTTGTACATTTCCATTAGCCTTGGGGCGCTTCTGGTGATGTGTCCTTGCCCTTTTCATCTTTTGGACCATCCTCTTCATGATCTCCGGGATAGGTTGCACCTTCTCCTCTAGACCAAATGATAAGACTTCTTCATTCTCCATCTTTTATTCTAGCAAGCCCTCAAATGGGTCTGGACACATCATTTCCTGCATGTATTCAGCAATTACCTCATCAGTAGTGTCAAAAAAATACAATGTATCATCAAAGTCAAAAGAATATTGTATGGCTTCGGCAAGGCGGTATGTTAACTTGTCATCACCAACTCGTTATGTCAACTCCCCACCGTCCATATCAATGAGAGCCTTGGAAGTGTGCAAGAATGGCCTCCTAAGTATCAATGGAACCTCGACATCCTCATCAACATCCAATACCATAAAGTCCACAGGAAATATGTACTTGTCAATTTTCACAAGTACGTCTTCAATGATGCCCCTCGGATGTCTAACTGTTCGGTCAGCCAATTGAAGTGTCATCCAAGTGGGCCCAGGCTCTTCCAAGACTAGCTTTTGAAAAAAAGTATAAGGTATGACGTTGATGCTAGCCCCTAAATCCGCCAATGCCTTTTCTTCAGCCAAATTGCCAATGTTGCATGGAATGATAAAGCTTCTGGCTTGTTCAGCATATTCTTTTGCAACATCGCCGAACAAGAGGCATCTAAGATCACTGATGCACTCTCCTCCAACTTCCTCTTGCTGGTCAAGAGGTCCTTGAGAAACTTTGCATAGCGAGACATTTGATACAACGCCTCTACAAATGGGATGTTGATGTACAACTACATGAATATACCAAAGAACTTCTTGTATTGCTCATCATTTTGGCCGTTCTTAAATCTTGAAGGGTAAGGGATTTTTGGCTTGTAAGGTGGGGGTGCCACCTCCTTCTCTTTGGCTCTCTCCTCAACCTCCATAACCTCGGGTGACTCAACATTGGTCTTCTCACTAGGGAGCCTATTCTCAACTTCACGACCACTTCTCAAAGTGACCACCTTCACATATTGTCTTGGGTTGGTCTCCGTATTGCTAGGCAAACTCCCTTGAGGTCTTTCCGAAAGTGACTTCGCAATTTGGTTCACTTGATTCTCCAATTTGTGCAATGATGCGGTGTGATTGCAAAGTGTAACTTCAACTAATTAAAATCTTATACCCGACAATTGAATGAACTTGGTCAAAGCCTTCTCTAAGTTGGTCATCCGGTTTTCCAACCCTGAAACTCTATTCTCCATGTTTAGGGCTTGTTGTTGTGGTTGGAAACCCGGTGGTGCTATAGCCTTCTGTTGCCATTGATTACTACAAGAAAGATTTGGGTGGCCCCTCCACCCTAGATTATAGGTATTGTTGTACAGATTTCCTTGACCTTTCATTACATTGCTGTCAAGGTCCCCTTGTGTATATCCCGCAAGTGCACGGGTTTGTCGAAGTAATAATCCCGGATGAGCGGGTATTGTGTCCACAGGGAATAGGGAATAAAAACACTTAATTCTCTTCTTAGCTATGTGAAAGATCAGTAGTGATAAGTGTGATAATGATTCAATTCTCAAAAGTAAAAACAACAAGTAAGAGAGTACGAGTAAAGAGTGAGGTAAGGCAATCGATAAAGATGGGGTACTCGGATAATGCTCCGCCTAGGACAATCGTTTCAAGTGCAAGAATTCTCTATTATGCTTCCTAATCAATGCAATGGTAAGTCGTGAAAATCCTTAAATACATAGTCCCAAATCTAAGGTCAACTATGCCTAACTCTATACATGTCCCGGAGGAGAGATTAGATAACCTCTCAACCTCGCACTCGCATAGAGTTGCAATGAGCTCTAAGGATTCCAAGTGATAAATCTCTTCCTAATTATAGACCTAACCCTTTGGTCCAGGTGGAAGGTCCCTAACCACAATTAAGCCCTAGATACTAAGATCATCTCAACGCTTCACTCAGTTGCACACGCAACTAAGCCCCAGCGGAGGGTCATCTCTTAGACCATTCACTCTATTATGACCGCAAAGAACTTGAGTAACGGAGGTAGAATCTATCACATCGGAGGGGAAAGGGGATGCTCCTGTACCTCTTGACTTACCCTCTCAACCCTCTCCAACCTAGCTTTGTCTAACGCTTGTGGTGTGTCACTCACTTACAAGGTTACCAACAAGAACTCTCAACCCTAGTGTCACTCTAGGGGAAATGTTCAAACAATCAAGTATTCAAGGTTGGAACTCACAATAAACATCAATTAATTGAAAGCATAATAAAGAGATTCAATGAAACAAATACATCCTAGGGTTCACAAATACTCAAGTACCCACTAGGGGTTTAGCTCTCCATGGAGCTAAGTACAATAAAAGAAATAGAATGTAAAAGCAATGAATCCATAGAGAAACCCCCTCGATAGTCGTGTCGATGGTCTTGTGGAAAGTCCTCTACTCATCATCCAAGGATTCCCTCGTCCGGTATAGGATACACCTCGACGGAAGCTCCCCTACCAACCTTCTTCATAAGGAATGACGATGTCGGAGCCGTAGAACCTCTCCAAAACCTTAGCCAATACCTCTCCAAAACCTTAGCCAATACCTCTCAAAACCCCAGCCGAAACCCTCTCTCAAGTTGGGGGAAAGATGGAGAAAAGAATGCTGAAATCGGGGCTGAATCGGCTTTAAATAGGGCTGGAATCGGGCGACCACATGGGCCTGTGGATTTGTCACACGCCCATATGGAATTTCCACACGGCCGTATATAATTTCCACACGCCCGTGTGGATTCTCTGAATTCCTGTTTTCTCTGAATTGGCTTTAAATAGGGCTGCTACAGTACTTTTACTACAGTTTTCTGCCACAGTACCTGGCCTAAAATACTTCCTGAGTGCATACTTTCATCGAGGTGACGCAAACGGGCACACGTTCACGTCGTGGATCGCTTTGCTTATTTAATGACGGACAAGTTGGTGGAGATCTTGTTCTATGTGTATAAGTCGGAATGCTTGAGTGTGACTGCCCTTGTGCCCCTCCAAATGGTTGTGCTCACTCACATACGAGGAGGTTGACACACACTCTAGCATCTCGCACCCGACCTATGTCTTCGCGTTTGAACCTTAGCAAGATTTCCTCCAAAAATCGATGCATTATGATCCACATTGGCTTTTTTCCTTCGTACTCGGCCTCACAACCCTACCTGCACGAAAGTAACATAAAAACACACATATTAATGAAAAACCCCGATAAAAGTAATGCTCAACATAAGGAAAGAATGCTTCGCATTCATATCACACAAGCACTTATCAAACTCCCTCACACTTAAGCTTTTGCTTGTCCTCAAGCAAAAATTAAACATTTTGTGCATAGATGAAGGAAATATTGGAAGTACTTGGCCTTAGGTTCACCAAAGTGTACAGAGAAAGCATTCTATAAGTAAGGGAAATTTCAACATTAAATACAAAAAATCAAAGCTCTAGATAAAAACTTGAATAAAAAAGGACAACAAACCCGAAATCGTGTACGTGTGTGAACTCACTCAAAACAACCCAAGGTATACTCCTCAAAGTTTTAAGTACAAGGGACTTATTTATCTACAAAAGTGACAATAATTTCAAAGATGGTAGTAGCTTCACACATCCTCTAAGGTAGCCCTTTCCAAAGCGTCCGCTAAGGTGGCTTTCACACTTTCGAGGTGGTAGCTCTTTCTACCGGAGTGGTAGCTTTCACTCATTCTATGAGATAGCTCTTTCTCTCATTAGGCATAGCTAGTATCCGACTTATGACAGTAGCTTCATACTTAATAGATGGTAGCTCTTTCCACCCAACAAGCACAAATAAACAATAAAACTATTTTGTTCCTTCTTTTCATTTTTCATTTTTTTTTTCAGAATTTAACACAAGAAATAACTATAACTAGTCCCTTTAACATCGAACATGAGTTTCCAATAGAGTTTAAAGAGTGAGTAGTGTACTGAGTGTAGTTCGGGTAAAAATTCCTAGAAATTCAAGCAAGAACTAGAGCATGAAAACATTCAATGTTAAAAATTCTCCTAAACTCAAGAATACAATCATTGCAACTAAAGTGAACCGACATTGTCTATGTGAGCATATATCAATCAAGAACAATAGAAAAGATGTGTGCACTATGAAACTTCCCCCCTTCCCATACTTAAGTTGTACATTGTCCTCAATGTACTTATGCAAGCTCACTCAAAATATATATTAATGAAGAATAGATGTGGGAGAAGCAATCAAAACAATACTCCCCTGACTCCTAGTGTCGCGTTTGATGGAGCTAAGTCCTTGGGAGTAATGTTCCGACGGGTTGTGAAGCTCACACGGCCAAGTGCCAAAGCACTTTGGCCGTGCCCATGACAAAGTCTCAATTCCTATGATGACAAGACCATCTGCACGGATACATGAGGGGGTTTAGTGAAGCTCAATAAAAACAAAATAACTCGAGTATATAAGAGATAAAGCAATGAATACAACTCAAGAATCAACATGCGAATAAACTCAGAAGGAGAATCCTTTCTGAGTGAACAAGTCAAAATGAAATGCAAAAAAGTAAAAGAAATAAAAGTCAGGTGTCGGCGTCGTCCTCTGGCTCAACTGCTGCTGCTGCTGGTGGTGGTAAATCGAAGGGTGCTGGCGGAAGTGGTGAGGGAGATGCCGGAGGATGTGGTGGGGGAACCAGTGGCCTGCCCATCAGTAGCCACTGTATCATGTCGAAACGGTATAATATCTCAGCGTACTGCACTACCTGGATAGCGTGGAGCTCCACTATCTCTGTCTGGATCTCACACACATCGGTCTCAAGCCTCTCAATACGGTCATAAGCTCGAGGACCCTGTGCTGCGAGGGGTCTGGGAATCTATCGGGAACCCTCCACAGTATCTCTTTCACTCCTGGCGGTCTCTGGGATAGCTGTAGCAATAATATAGACCCCTGGCCCACATTTCCGTACCAACCCCATCATCCTGATCGTCTCAAACGCAAGAGGGGTAGGCACAAATGTCCTCTCAGCACCACGTAAAGCGTCCCCCAAACCCATTCCCAAGATGAGCCTGGTGATGTAAGGGCCAGCAAATAATAAATCTACTCTCGCAGACTGACCCTGGTACCTCAGAATATCCGTTAATATGCACCCCAAGTGAATTGGCACATTGCGGGCCATGGAGTATAAAAAGAGCAAATCCTGCCTGGTTAGAGCAGCTGTGTTATCGGCTCGACCTGACACAGACCTGCTGATAACTGCGTGTAAATACCTGTAGCTCAACCGGGATAGGCTAGTGGCCTTCAACATCCCCGGTTCATACTCCCCATGTCCACACAGAATCCTATACACATGATGTGGAGTCACTGATACTGGAAAATCCGCAGGTAAACGTCCATACTCCACTGTACCTGTGTATGCAACATCGTATAGGCCCATCCGGATCAAAAACTCAGTGACACTCATGGAAAATGGATGTCCGAATACCCGAAAATGTATAGCCTCCATAGTGTCAAATCTCCCATGCATCAGATGAAACTCAAAAGACGCTAAAACCTCAACCGTCAATGCGCGGTAAGCTGGGTCACTGATCGTCAGTAGCCTCCTCCAGCTTCCTACTGCTAGCATCTCATCAATCTCATCAGCTAGCTCATCATCCCGCTGAATATCTCTTAGCACTTGTAAATCCACAAAACGAGTCTGACCAAAACCAAGTGCTGAAAGTTTCTCAAATCATGTCTGATGCTCGGGATTTGAGAAATCCATGTGTATTGGCTCGGGTGGGGTGACTCTGAGACGCTTAACTTCGTTCTTCCTTACTCGCGGTACCATACCTATAATACAAAAAGAGGAGAACGATCAAAGAAGCTCAAGAGCGGTGTACTGCAGAATTCCACATGGGCCTGTGGAAATTACCCACGCCCGTGTCGATCTCCAGGGCGTGAAAGAAAACCGCACGGGTGCACAATAATTCTCAAAAATTTAACTTTAAAAACGCTTCTAAACGCTTTCTAAACATGCACCATGCATTGTTAAATGAAAATTCATGCTCATGAAGACATTTAATCCACGAAAAACAAGAGTTGGCGAAGAAAAAGGATTACCGATGAAATAAATGCGAAAACTCTAAAAATCGGCACGATATGCGAAGAAAAATCCTCCAAAACAACGGTGATCGGTCGAGAAGATGATCAGAAGTAGTTTTCAGGTGACTAGAGATGAGGAATGAGACGGTTCACAATTTTTTTAAGGAAAAAATCGCGTCTCTTGGAATTCTGTGCATCCACACGGGCGTGTGGAAATTGCCCACGCCCGTGCGCCTCATTACAAGAGAGCAACAAGGGCATACACACGCCCCTGTGCGCTCTCGAGAAAACACTCCTTCGACTCTAACTGCTCTCTCACGGGTGTTCGGAAAATACCCACGGGCGTGTGACATTCGCATGGTCATTCACAGGGGCAGCCGCACGCCCCTGTGCCTTCTCTGGATGAGCTCGCAATACATATACACGGGCGTGTGAAAATTCCACACGCAAATGCATTTTCACTGGATGCCTTAGAAAAACCTGCAGGCTCTGCAGAAAATCTCTGAACATGTTTACACACTCAGAGCCTGCCCTATTATGCAAATTTTACCAATAAAAAACATGAAATAGAGCTCAAACGACAAAACTTCACCAATTCCACATGAAAACACACGATGACTTTAAAAACCCACAATAAAATCATAGCACAAGCATCTAAAGATCAAGACACCAACACTTAACAAATTATTCATGCAAACAAACTAAACTAGAAGATAAGAAAATAGTAAACACTTGGGTTGCCTCTCAAGAAGTGCTTGTTTAATGTCACTAAGCTTGACGTACCTTGTCTTACCTCACGGGGGTTCATGAATGAAAGTTGCCCTTTTACCCATGGCTTGAAAGCATGATGAGCAAAGTCTCTTGAGGGTAGAAGGTGAATTATCGGGCTTCGGAACACCTAACAATGTTTCATCCAACTTCTTCGATTCACGTACGTCTCCAATAGCCTTGGAGTGTTTCCGGTGGCGTCTCCTAGCCCTCTTCATTTTCCGGAGTACCTTCTTCAAGATCCCCGGGGTAGATGGTACTTTTTCTGTCGAACCAAGCATCATTACTTCTTCATAATCCTCCTCTTGGTCGAACAAACCCTCGTATGGGTCCGGATTGAACATTTCCTGCATGTATTCATCAATAATCTCATCAGTAGTGTCTAGAATGTATAAAGTATCATTGAAATCAAGAGAATGCCGTATGGCTTCAGCAAGGCAGTATGTGAGCTTGTCATCTCCAACCCTCAAAGTTAGCTCTCCGCCGTCCATGTCAATCAATGCCTTGGAAGTCCACAAGAACGGTCTCCCAAGTATCAAAGGTACATCCGCATCCTCATCGACGTCTAGCACTACAAAGTCAACCAGAAAAATGTACTTGTCCACCTTGACAAGCACGTCTTCAATGATGCCTCTCGGATGTCACACTGTTCGGTCCGCTAGTTGCAAAGTCATCCGAGTAGGCCTAGGCTCACCCAAGCCTAGCTTTTGAAAGAAGGTGTGTGGCATAACATTGATACTGGCCCCTGAGTCCACCAATGCTATTTCCTCACCTAGATTGCCAATATTACACGGAATGATAAAGCTTCCCGGGTCTTTCTTCTTGTTCGGCATGTTCTTTTGCAATACCGCCGAGCATGAAGCATCTAAAACCACTAAAGCACTTTCCTCGAACTTCCTCTTGTTAGTCAATAAATCTTTCAAGAACTTTTTATACTTAGGCATTTGGGCCAATGCCTCAACAAAAGGAATATTGATGTGGAGTTGCTTGAACAAACTCAGGAACTTCTTCTACTGTTCATCCCCTTGGTCATTTTTCAATCTAGAGGGATAAGGGATTCTTGGCTTGAAAGGTGGGGGTGCTACCTCTTTCTCCTTGCTTGTTCCCTCTTCCACCTCTATAACCTCGGGTGCGTGTCATTTTGGCTTCTCACTCGGAAGCCTACCTTCAACCTCACGACCACTTCTCAAAGTGATCGCCTTCACGTGCTCTCTATGGTTGGTTTCTGTATTGCTCGGCAAGCTTCCACGTGGCATTTCAGAGAGAGACTTCGCAATTTGCCCCACCTGATTTTCAAGGTTATGCAAAAAGGTGGTGTGGTTGCGAAGTGTAGCCTTGACTGATTCAAACCTTGTATTTGCAGATTGCACAAATCGAGTCAAGTGCTTCTCTAAGTCATTCATTCGGGATTCCAAACCTGAGACTCTGTTTTCCACCTGAGAGGCTTGTTGTTGTTGTTGGAAACACGGTGGCCCCATGGTCTTTTGTGGACCCTGATTACTCCATGAGAAATTGGGATGATTCTTCCAACCCGAATTGTAGGTATTGCTATATGGGTTTCCTTGAGGTCTCATGTCATTACCTACAAAATCAACGTTCTCCACCGAATAAACATCACCGATAGAGATCGGGCAATCGGAGGGAGCATGTCCTCCACCACACCCAGTGCAATTAGTCACAGCAGCCACTCTATTTGAAGCTAGAAGATCTAACTTCTTACTCAAATTTTCCACTTGAGCCGCCAATGAAGTTACCGCATCTATTTCATGGAGACCGGCCACCTTTTTCTTCTCCCTAGCATTCCATTGCTAGCTGTTGACAAGATCCCCTAGCATATATCCCGCAAGTGCATGGGTTTGTCGAAGTAATAATCTCGGATGAGCGGGTATCGAATCCACAGGGAGTAGGGAATAAAAACACTTAATCCGCTTCTTAGCTATGTTAAAAATCAATAGTGATAAGTGTGATAATGATTCAATTCTCAAAAGTAAAATCAACAAGTAAGAGAGCACGAGTAAAGGAGAAGGTAAAGCAATCGATAAAGATAGGGTACTCGGATAATGTTCCGCCTAGGATGATCACTTCAAGTGCAAGAACCCTCTATTATGCTTCCTAATCAATGCAATAGTGAGTTGTGGAAATCCTTCATACGTAGTCCCAAATCTAAGGTCAACTATGCCTAACTCTATACATGTCCCGGAGGAGAAATCGAACAATCTCAACACCTCGCACTCGCATAGAGTTGCAATGAGCTCTAGGGATTCCAAGTGATAAATCTCTTCCTAATTATAGACCTAACACTTTGGTCCAGGTGGAAGGTCCCTAACCACGATTAAGCCCTAGATACTAAGATCACCTCAATGTTGCTACAATGTTCTGCCACAGTACCTGGCCTAAAATACTTCCTGAGTCCATACTTTCATCGAGGTGACGCAAACGGATACACGTTCACGTCGTGGATCGCTTTGCTTATTTAATGACGGACAAGTTGGTGGAGATCTTGTTCTATGTGCATAAGTCGGAATGCTTGAGTGTGACTGCCCTTGTGCCCCTTCAAATGGTTGTGCTAACTCAAATACGAGGAGGTTGGCACACACTCTAGCATCTCGCACCCGACCTATGTCTTCGCGTTTGAACCTTAGCAAGATTTCCTCCAAAAATCGATGCATTATGATCCACATTGGCTTCTTTCCTTCGTACTCGACCTCACAACCCTACCTGCATGAAAGTAACATAAAAACACACATATTAGTAAAAAAACCCGAGAAAAGTAATGCTCAACATAAGGAAAGAATGCTTCGCATTCATATCACACAAGCACTTATCAATTGCCTACAAAATTAACCTGTTCCACTGAGGATGTACCACCAATAGAAATCAGGCAATCAGATGGAGCATGTCCTCTTCCACACCTAGTATAACTTATCACAGCTGCCACTCTAGGAGAAGTTAGAGTGTCTAATTTCTTGCTTAATGACTCAACCTCTGCCGCCAATGATGTGACTGCATTAATCTCATGAAGTCCGGCTACCTTCTTCCTGTCTCGTGTGTTCTACTGATAACTGTTCATAGCCATTTCTTCAATGAGATGTCAGGCTTCTTTGAGGGTCTTGCTTCCTAAGGTATCTCCTACTGTAGCATCAAGTAACTACTTCGTGCTTGTGTTCAACAAACTATAGAAAGTCTAAATAATCATCCACTCGGGGAACCCATGTTGAGGACATTTTCGCAGGAGCTTCTTGAACCTATCCCATGTCTCAAAAAGAGACTCCAATTCCATTTGCACAAAAGAAGATATCTCATTCCTAAGCTTCGCAGATTTTCTAGGAGGGAAATATCGGGCAAAAAAAAGCTTCTACCATCTCCTCCCATGTAGTAATCGATGCTCTAGGTAATAAATGTAGCCATTGCTTTGCTCGTCCTTTCAAGGAAAATTGGAAGGCCCTTAACTTGATAGTATCATCCATTACTCCATTAATTTTGAGCATGTCGCACACTTACAAGAAGTTCTCAATGTGATTATTTGGATCCTCATGGGCTAAACCATTAAACTGTGCTGACTGCTGTAACATCAGGATGAAGCTTGGCTTAAGCTCAAAAATTAGAGCCATAATTGGTGGGCGTATAATACTAGACTGCATGGCAAGAACTGTGGGTCTGGCATAATTTGAAAGTATCCTTTGCTGCTCATTCTGTTCTACCATATTATCAGACCTTTCACCTTCTATCACAGCTTGATTAGACTGTTCTTGCACAGGTTCTTTTCCCCTTCTATGAATTCTTCTTCCAATATTCAGATCGCCTTTAATTAAAGTCGAAGGGTTTCCTCAGGTCATAACCTAGGGCTACAACCAAAAGAAAGAAAAACAAATCAGAATGATGGATGAATAACAAAGTGTGAAATAGAACAAGTGATGAATAGCTAAAATAACAAAGTACAAAATGTTTCCAAAATGCCTACTTCTCGGTAATGATACTAAAAACTTAACACACCCCTTGCGTGTGTGTACCTCAAGTGTATGAGTTGTCAAAGTAATAAAGTACCCTGGTGAGTGGGTAGTCGTATCCACAGGGAATAATGCACAGAAACACAAGTATTGCTATTTAACTATAGTGAAGATGATTTAAGAGTGGTGTGAATGATAAGTGCTTGTGCGATATGAATGCGAAGCATTCATTCCTTATGTTAAGCATTACCTTTCTCGGGTTTTTACACTAATATGTCTATTTTTATGTTACTTTTATGCAGGTAGGGTTGTGAGGCCGATTATGAAGGAAAGAAGCCAATGTGGATCAGAATGCACAGATTTTGGAGGAAATCTTGCTAAGGTTCAAACGTGAAGACAAAGGTCGGGTGTGAGATGCTAGAGTGTGTGCCAACCTCCTCGTATTTGAGTTAGCACAACCATTTGGAGGGGCACAAGGGTAGTCATACTCAAGCATTCTGACTTATGCATATAGAACAAGATCTCCACCAACTTTTCCATCATTGAAGAAGCAAAGTGATCCACAACGTGAACGTGTGCCCGTTTGCATTACCTCAATGAAAGTATGGATTCGGGAAGTATTTTAGGCTGGTACTATAGCAGTACTGTTCACAGCCGGCCGAGAAATCTACAGAACAGAGAATCCACACGAGCGTATGGAATTTCCACACGCCCGTGTGAAAAATCCACAGGGGCGTCCACAGGGGCGTGTGGATGCCCGATTCTAGCCCTATGGTTGACCTTAGATTTGGGACTATGTAATTAAGGATTTCCACGACTCGCTATTGCATTAATTAGGAAGCATAATAGAGGGTTCTTGCACTTGAAACGATTGTCCTAGGCGGAGCAATATCCGGGTACCCCATCTTTATCGATTGCCTTACCTTCTCCTTTACTTGTGCTCTCTTACTTGTTGTTTTTACTTTTGAGAATTGAATCATTGTCACATATATCACTATTCACTTTTCACATAGTTAAGAAGCGAATTAAGTATTATTATTCCCTACTCCCTGTGGATACGATACCCACTCATTTGGGATTATTACTTCGACAAACCCGTGCACTTGTGGGATATAAGCAAGGGGACCTTGTCAGTGAACAATGTCAATGCAAATAGAAATAAAGTAAAGAAGGAAGAGACGCAATAGAATTATAGGAGAGGCAATCGATAGAAAATGGGGCACCTGGACATTGCTTACCTTAGTATTATTATTTCAAGTGCAAGACTCCTCATTCTGCCTCCTAATTGATGTCTAATAAGTCGTAGAAATCCTAAGACACACGGTCCCATACCTAAGGTCAACCGTGACTAACCCTCACATTATGCTCGGGTAGAAAGGGATACCTCGACACATCACACTGTGTGAGATTGTATGAAGACTTGGGGATTCCAAGTGATAGACCCTATTCCCTAATATAGATCAAAACCTTTGGTCCAGGCGAAAGACCCTTAGTAATAATTAAGCCTCAGCACTAAGAATTACTTCAACACTTCACTCTGTTGCTCATACAACTTAGCCCCAATGGAGTTTGTCTCTTAGCACTTCACTATATTGTGACCACAAAGAACTCGTGCAACTAAGCCCAGTGGAGTTTGACTCACCCTCTCGACCCTCTACAACCTAGCTTTGTCTAATCCTCATAGTGTGCAACTCATCCACAAGGATTAATAAGATAGATTCTCAACCCTAGTGTCACTCTAAGAGAAAAATCAATTCAACAAGCATTCATGGTTGCAACTCAATTAAAAACATTAATTAAAGAAACATAATGGAAGATCAATGGAACAAAATCATCCTAGGGTTTACAAGTCCAAACACCCACTAGGGGTTTAGCTCTCTGATACGTCCGAATATGCGTGTAAACCGCAAGTGCATGGGTGTTGAAGTAATAATACACCGGTGAGAGGGTAGTTGAATCCACAGGGAATAGTGCTTAGAACCACCAAGATTGCTATTTAACTAAAATGAGAATATGTTGAAAGTGATGTGAAAAAAAACTCAATGCAAATGAAAATAAGAAAAGATAAAGGAGGCGCAAATTAAAGATAGGGTAGGTAATCGATGATAAATGGGGTACTCGGATATTGTTCCGCCTAGGACAATCGTTTCAAGAGCAAGAAACCTCTATTATGCTTCCTAATTAATGCAATAGTGAGTCATGGAAATCCTTAATTACATAGTCCCAAATCTAAGGGCAACCATGCCTAATTCTATACATGTCCCAGAGGAGAAATCGAACAATCTCAACACCTCGCACTCGTATAGAATTGCAATGAGCTCTAGGGATTTCAAGTGATAAACCCTATTCCTATGTATAGACCTAACCCGTTGGTCCAGGTGAAAGATCCATAGCCACAATTAATCCTTAGATGCTAAAATCACTTTAACGCTTCACTCCGTTGCAATTGCAACTAAGCCCTAGCGGAAGGTCATCCCTTAGCCCATTCACTCTACTATGGACGCAAAGAGCTCTTGGAATGTGGAGGTAGGATAGATATCACCGGAGGGGAAAGGGAACGCTCCGCTACCTCTTGACTCACCCTCTCAACCCTCTCCAATCTAGCTTAGTCTAACTCTCATGGTGTGTCACTCACTCACAAGAGTTACCAAGAAGAACTCTCAACCCTAGTGTCACTCTAGGGGAGTATTCATACAATTAAGCATACAAGATTGGAACTCACAATAAACATCAATTAATTGGAAGCATAATAAAGAGATTCAATGAAACGAATACATCCTAGGGTTCACAAATACCCAAGATCCCACTAGGGGTTTAGCTCTCCATGGAGAAAAATACAATAGATAATGAAATCAAAAGTAAAGAGATGCAATCCATGAATGAAAACCACCTTGTGTTTGTGTCGAAGGTCTTGTGTATCGGCCGCGTCTTCTTCAATGGTCACCTCATCAAACCTAGGGCACACCTCACCGTATCGGTGCCAACGAAAGCTGCCCCAATAGCTCTCTTCTGAAGGAAACGTGGTGTCGAAGGCCGTCAAACCTCTCCAAAGCCTTGCCAAAGCCTCTCCAAACCCTAGCCGCTGGCGTCTCCAAAGATGGGGAAAGATAGAAGAAAAGATAGGGGAAAAGATAGAGAAATCTGGGCTGAATCGCGGCTTTTAAAGGGCTGGAATCGATCATCCACACGGGCGTGTGGAATTTCCACACGCCCGTATGAATTCTCTGGAATTCTGATTTTCGGCCGGCTGTAAACAATAACTGCAACAGTAAATTACTATGACGTTTTTGCTGAAGTACTATGCCAAAAAACACTCCCAAATCCACTTTTCATCGAGACAACATAAACGGGCACATGTTTATGCCGTAGATCGCGTCACTTTTTTCAATAAATGGGTTCATTGGTGAAGATCTTGCTATCAATGCACAAGTCGGGATACGCAAATGTTACTGTCCTTGTGCCCCTCCAAATCATTGTAATTGATTGAATACATGGAGGTTGGCACACATTCACGTATGTTTGAGCCCAACTTGTGTCTTCGTGTTTGTTCCTTCCAAGATTTCATCAAATAGTGCATTCGTGATCTACTTTTGGCTTCTTTTCTTAAAACATAGCTTCACAACCCTACCTGCACAAAAGAACACAAATACACATGTATTAGCGCTTAAACCTGATAAAAGTAATGCTCATTGTAAGGAAAGAACACTTCACATTCTTAACACACAAGCACTTATCACTCTCCATGGAGCAAGATACAATCAATAATGAAATCAAATGTAAAGGCATGCAATCTATAAGTAAAACCCCCTCATAGTCCATATCGATGGTCTTGTGGAGTTGCCTCATCTTCTCCAAGTGTTCCCTCGTCAAGCCTAGGGCACACCTCACTGAATCGATGCCGATAAAAGCTCCCCCAATAACTATCTTCTGAAGGAATGCGGTGTTGAAGGCCGTAGAACCACTCCCAAGACCTAGCCGAATCCTCTCCAAACCCTAGCTGCGAGTGCCTCCAACGATGGTGAAAAGATGAGAAAAAGATCTTTTAAAACGTCTGAAGCCACGGCTTTTATAGGGGCTGGAATAGGGCATCCAGACGAGCGTGTGGAATTTCCAGAAGTCAATTTTTTGTGAGCTGTGAAGAGTAACTACTACAGTACTTTTACTACAGTAAACTACTATAGTACTTGGCCAAAATACTTCCGAATCCACAATTTTCATTGAAGCCACATGAATGGGCACACATCCATATGGTAGATCACGCTGTGTCTTTAACTAAACCACATTGATGAAGATCTTGCTAGTATTGCACAAGTCAGAACACATGAGTGTGATTACCTTTGTGCCCCTCCAAATTGTGTAATCGCTCGAGCACCATGGAGGTTGACACACACTCACATGTCTTTGAGCATAACTTGTGTCTTCACGTTTATTCACTCCCAAACTTCATCAACAAATGCATCCACGATCTACTTTTGGTTCATTTCCTCCACAATTGTCTTCACAACCCTAGATGCACAAAAGTACACATATACACATGAATAAGCGATAAAATCTGAGAAAAGTAATACTCAATGTAACAAAAGAATACTTTGTATTATTAATACATAAGCACTTATCAAGGAACGTTCCATTGCCTCTCGACTCACCCTTTGAACCCTTTTTAACCTTGCTAAATCTAATCCTAATGAAGCTATTACTCATCAAAAGGATGATTGGATAGAATCTCAACCCTAGTGTCACTCTAAGGGAAAATCAAACTGATAAGTGCTTGTGCGGTAAAAATGCGAAGCATTCTTTCCTTATGATGGGCATTACTTTTGCCAGGTTTTAGCGCTAATATGTGTGTATTTGTGTACTTTTATGCAGGTTGGGTTGTGAGGTTGATTATTTGTGAAAAAAGTCATTGTAGATTGTTTTATGCATTATTTGGAGGAGATCTTAAGAAGGCTCAAACACGGAGATATGAGTCGGGCTTAGAATGCTAGAATGTATGCCAACCTCCTTGTATTCGAGCTAAGGCAATGATTCGGAGGGGCACGAAGGTAGTTACATCCCAGTATTCTGGCTTGTACACATTCTTTTCTCCATCTTTTGCCCAACTTGAGAGGGGGCTACGGCTAGGGTTTTGAGAGGTATTGGTTAGGGATTTGGAGAGGTTCTACGGCTCTGACATTGTCATCTCTTTGGAAGAAGGTTGGTAAGGGAGCCTCCGTTGGATTGATTCGGCGAGGCGTATCTTATACCGGACAAGGGGATCTTGCGACGAGTAGAGGACTCTCCACAAGACCATCGCCACAACTATCGATTGGGTTTTTCCTATGGATTGCTTTCTTTTACATTTGATTTCATTATCGTTTGTATTATGCTCCATGGAGAGCTAAACCCCTAGTGGGTACTTGGGCATTTGTGAACCCTAGGATGTAATAGTTTCATTGAATCTCTTTATTATGCTTTCAATTAATTGATGTTTTTGTGAGTTCTAATCTTGAATGTTTGATTGTTGAATACTCCCTTAGAGTGACACTAAGGTTGAGAGTTCATGGTTCATGTGGTAACCCTTGTGAGTGAGTGATACACCATGAGAGTTAGACAAAGCTTGATTAGAGAGGGTTGAGAGGGTGAGTCGAGAGGTACAGGAGCGCCCCCTTTCCCCTCCAATGTGATAGATTCTAGCTCCGTTCCTCGAGTTCTTTGCGGCCATAATAGAGCGAATGAGCTAAGGGATGACCCTTGGCCGGGGCTTAGTTGCGAGTGCAACGGAGTGAAGCGTTGAGGTGATTTTAGCATCTAGGGCTTAATTATGGTTAGGGACCTTTTTTCTGGACCAAAGGGTTAGGTCTACAAATAGGAAGAGATTTATCATTTGGAATCCCCAGAGCCTAATGCAATCCATCTTACGAGTGCGAGGTTGAGAGGTTATTCAACCTCTCCTCCGGGACATGTAGAGGATTAGGCTTGGTTAACCCTAGATTCGGAACCATGCATTAAAAGGATGTCCCTAACTCACCATTGCATTAGTTAAGACGCATAATAGAAAGTTCTTGCACTTGAAACGATTCTCCTAGGCGGATCGATACCCGGGTACCCCATCTTTATTGATTGCCTTACCTTCTCCTTTACTTTTGCTCTCTTTCGGGTTGCTTTACTTTTGAGAATTGAATCTTGTCACACATATTACTATTCATCTTTCATATAGTTAAGAAACAAATTAAGTATTTTTATTCCCTTTTCCCTGTGGATACGATACCCCACTCACCTGGGACTTATTACTTCGACAACCCCATGCACTTGCGGGGAGCATTGTCACAAACAATAAGCAAACAAGATTGAAACTTAATTAAAACTCAATTAAAGGAAACTTAATATGAGTCAATGAAACAAATAAAACCTAAGGTTCAGTTGCCTAAGTGCCCAAAAGGGTTTGGCTCTCCATGGAGCAATACATCTTTAAGAATGAAATCAAATGATAATCCAAGCATTCCATAAGAAAATCCCCTAAATTCTTGTGATGATGATCTTCAAGAACAGTTCTTCCTTCTCCCAAGATCTCTTTGTTAAGCTTAAGATACACTACGGCGAATAAGGCCATCGATGGCTCCTCCAATGGCTTTCCTCTGAAAATGATTGATTTTGATGGTCGAATATCTCCCTAAAACCTCGCAAAAACCTCCTCTAAAATAGAAAGGAAGACCCTCTCTAAACCCTTCAAAACTAATATTTAATGTCTGAAATCGACCATCCACACCAGCGCTCACATGGTCACATGCCAGTGTGGAATTTCCACACAGGCCACCACACGGCTGTGTGAATTCTCTGGATCCAAAACTTAGTAGAAATTGTCTCAAACTTTATTTCTCTATTTACTGAGGCCACCCGGGCAGGCACACGCCTGTGTGGTAGACTGTGACGACTTTCTTTATCTTCAAATTCAATTGAAGAACTCTTGAAACTCTTGCACAAGTTGGGTCATGAATATTTGACTACCCTAGATGCCCTTCCAACTCTTGATTGACTTGTAAATTATTGGAAGACGGCACACACCTTTATGAATAATGCAAGCATTGTGCCTTGTTCATTCTATCTTTGCAAAAGAACTACAAATAGATTCTCCACAGTCTTATTTTGCTTCTTTCTTCCTTAGGATGCCTTCACAACCCTATGTGAATAAAAGAACACAAATATATAAGGATAAACTATAAAATTTGATAAAAGCAATGCTCATTGTAAGTAAAACATACATAATAATATGCATACACAAGCACTTATCAAACTTCCACACACTTAGGCCTTTACTTGTCCTCAATCAAAATTAACTCATTGAAGCAATAAATAGAAAAATTGGAAGTGTATGGCTTTAGGTTCACCCAAAATGTCATGAGAATAGCATTCTAAAAGTACAAAAGATTTCAAACACCAAAAAGGAAAATCATTGCTCTAGCTAAAAAAAAAAAACTTAAATCAAAAAGAAAATCTGATAGTGTGAATGTGTGTGTGAACTCACTCAAGTCAACCCAATGTCCACTCCTCATTGTTCTTATTAAAAAGGACTTATCTATAGACAAAAATAATAGATAGTAGCTGCACACATCCTCTAAGGTAGTCATTTCCCAAGATACCTCCTAAGTGGCTTTCACATTTTTGAGGTGGTAGCTCTTTCTGCCCGGGGTAGTAGCTTTCACTCATCCTATTAGATAGCTCTTTCTCTAATTAGGGCATAACTAGTATTCGACTTATAAGAGTAGCTTTATACTACATATGTGGTAGCTCTTTCCATCCCCTATGTACAATAACACACCAATTTGTGTGCATGTACTGCAAGTGCACTAGTATCAAAGTAATAAAGTACCCAATGAGTAGGGTAGTCAAATCCACAGGGAACTTGGTTACTAGTACTAACTGCTTCTATGCTATCTAGCCTAATGATAAATGGGATGATGTGATTATCTAATATGCAAAAAAATAAATAACAAAGACAAATATACAATGGTAAAATAGAGGAAGATCTCAATCAGTAAAAGTACGGTATTCAGTCAATGCTCCCCCTAGGATTCAGGTATTAGGTACCA
Organism: Dioscorea cayenensis subsp. rotundata; assembly: GCF_009730915.1. Taxonomy (NCBI): domain Eukaryota; kingdom Viridiplantae; phylum Streptophyta; class Magnoliopsida; order Dioscoreales; family Dioscoreaceae; genus Dioscorea; species Dioscorea cayenensis. The sequence goes on from NC_052489.1 coordinate 11,831,643, forward strand.
GGTGTGCAAAGTGTTTCTAGAATAAGTAGGTTAAGTTATGGAAATCAAAAGATAATCTGATCCTGCTTCTAGATCATTAATATAGGTCCCCTACGAGGTCCCAGTGGAGAAATCTCTCAGTCTCAACACCTCACACCATATATAACCGCATAGTACTCTAGGGATTCCAAAGGACGTATCCAATTCCTAAGAATAGACATAGCCCTACCTCTAGGTGAAAGGTCCTTAACCCCCTACAAGGTCCCGACAGAGAAATTTCTCAATCTCACACCTCACACCAAATATAGTTGCATAAAACTTAGGGAATATGGAGATAGAATACACCAATCAGAGGAGAAAGGGGACGCTACACTATCTCATGACTCACTCTCTCAACCATCTTCAATCTTGAGGTTCTAGCCCTAATAGAGACCTCTCTCTCACCAAAGTGAACAAATCATGCAAACCAAACAACCATAAGATCAATAAGGCAAGCAACCATCAGGCAAACAATATTGAAACTCAACTAAACTCGGATTAAATAGAAACACAAAGCAAATACACACAAGATTAGAATCCTAGGGTTCACAAGCTCAAATACCCTCTAGGGGTTTAGCTCTCCATAGAGCAATATGCAAAACAAACCATCAATGAATGAGAGTATATAAAAGCCATATAAATAAACCCCCTATATATGAACTGATGGCCTTGATGGAGAGCTTTGATGTCTTGATGAATCCACTCCTAAGCTAGGGTCCCTGGAGGCTTGCTTGATGCTATGATGGAGGAGGAATCGATCAAAGTTGGTGAAGAAATGTCTCCTAATCCGTAAAGACCTTTTCTTCAAACCCTAGCCATCTTACCTCTCAAGAGCAGTACAAAAGATGGCAAAAGAATAGGGCAAAATAGCTATTTATAGTCAGAAACCGCGTCTGTCATATGCCTGAGTGATTTGCTATAGTATTTTGCTGCAGTACTTTACTACAGTATTCTTTATAAACATGACTCACACACTCTTCTCTTGAGGCCACATGGCCGGGCACATGTCCATGTGGTAAGTTATAAGGCATTTCATCAGCGAAACATCATTAGGAAGCTCTTGTATTCTTCACACAAATAGGGACATGGAAGTGTGACTGTCTTTGTGCCCTTCCAACTCACAATTTAGCTTGAATTCTCTTGGAAGTTGGCACACACCCCCATATACATGAGCTCCTCTTGTGTCTTGATCCTTATGCTGTAAAAAAACTACCTAAATGTGCCTTCATAACCTATCTTTGCTTTTTTTTTTCTTCCTTCAAGGCATTCACAACCTATTTGCTCAAAGGGACACCAAATACACATATGAGACATAAAACATGGTAAAAATGATGCTCAATGAATGTAAAACATATAGAAAAATATGTCTACTCAAGCACTTATCATACAAGCAAACAATAATTTGTTTTTTTAAGAAAACTAAAAGAAATGTTAAAACCATCCTTCAAGTATTGAACTAGAGTTTCCATAGTTTTAATGAATGAGCAGTGCAACAAAAAAGATAATCGGACAAAAAATTTCAAGAAATTCAAGTAAAACTAGAGCAAGATGGAATTCAATATTTAAAATTCTCCTAAACTTTAGAATACAACCCATGCGACTAAGATGAACCACAATTAGCTATAAGAGCAAGACATGGAATGCATAAGTGTAATACATGTGCAATGTGAACTCCCTCCACACTTGAGATGTACATTGCCCTCAATGTACGCATTAAAATACCAAAAAAAAAGAAAGATAATAGAAACAAAATGTGTGAGGGTGCGTAATTAAAACAATACTTTCCTAAATATGGAATGCAGAATTGGTGAAGTTGAAAACCCTAGGGATGTTGTGTTAGTGGGTTGTGAAGACCACATGGCCATATAAAAGTTCCACACGGTCATGTCTATGACAAATCATCTCTTTCAATGCAAAAGATCATATGCATGTGTATATAGATGGGGTTAAGCAAAGCTTAACTCAAACACAATAAAGATCAAGTTTATAAAGATAAGATGATGAAATACAAACTCGATAAAGCAAACAAAAGCAACTAAAGCAGTAGGATAAACTCAGAAGGAAAAGCCTTTATGAGGAATACAAGTCCAACAAGAAATAAAAATATGAAAGTAAGATAAACAAGAATATAAAGAAAAGACACCTCAGGCATCGATGTCATCTGCTTCTACTGTTGCCAATGGTGGTGGTGATAAAATAGGAGATCATGGTGTTGCTCGAGGTCCAAGTAAGGATGGTGATGCAAAATCTCACTCCAGTATTTGCTAGAGTAGTGTAAGGTGCGCCATCACCTCCGTATGATTCATGACTTGAGTCACGTACACCGCTGCCAAATTAGTCTGAAGAACTCTCACAACACTCTTAAGCCTCTCAAAGCAATCATGGGCTCGAGGCGAGGAGGGTACATGTGCTGGAGGGGCCTCAAAAGCTGTTGGGGAAGCATCAGTCTACATGGGGTCCTGCTATAGTAAGGGTGCGTGCTGGGAACCCTCGGCCTTGTCACTCTCATCCTTGGACTCATCTGGAGAGGGGAAAACAAAAACATCCCTGCCAGGTGCAACCCTCTTCACCATGCCCATCAGTCCAAGGGGAGAAGGAATGATGGCCTTCTCTGCTCCTCGAACTGCCTCAATCAATCCCATTCCATGGATGAGTCAAGTGATGTACGGTCCAAAAAATAGCACTCCAACCTGGGTATACTAACCCTGATGTCAAAAATTCTCGACCACATTATGCCCTAAGTAGAGGGGCTAGCTCTGGACTATGGAATAGAGGTACAGAAGCTCCAGTCAGCTCAAAATCCAGTATTATTGCCACGCCCGGTTACTGACCTGCTAAGAAAGGTGTGGATGTACTTGTACGACAAGCGAACGAGCCATGAAGCCTTGGGAATCCCTAGCTCGTATTAGCCATCTCCATAAAGCATCCGGTATACACACTGTGGAGTCACTCCTGGGGGATAATCAGTCAGAAGCTAAGTGTAATCCTCGGTGTAGATAAAAATATAATTATACAGTCCAAGGCTATCTGAGAACTGTGTCAAACTAATGCTATGGTACTGCCCAAAAGCAAGGAACCAATTATATCCTCTTGGCTAAAACTGGTGTGAGACCAGTCAAACTCAAAAGATACAAGCAACTCCAAAGTAAGGGTGTGAATGGCTAGGTCCTTAATGGAAAGATACCTCTACCAACCACCCACATAAATATGAGTGAAGGTGCTTCAGAGGGTGGAAGGGTTGTAGAAAATTTCTTAGCCCAATACCGATCTTCTAATTCCCACAGTGATAGCCCATCTCCTTCACTGGTTATGTCATACCTCTGATGAAGTGCCTCATATAATGTAGGATTTTCAAGAGCTTTTTGAAACACCTCTGGATCTTCCAAGTCTTTTAGTAATATCCCATCACAAAAACACATTGCACTTTGACATTGTGGAGCTGCCTCATAAAATGCGGGAGTTTCAAGGAATTTTTGAAACCAATCTGGATCTTCCAAGGTTGCATGCAATTTGTCCATTGTTTGAACTTCCTAAAAGAAGTGATCAATAATTACAAAAAAAAGGTAAATAAACAAAAACAAAAGAAAAAGAAAAAAATATATATATATATACATAAAAAGATAAATGGCTAGATCACTAGGATCCTAATGTTCCTAAGAGTTGCCATTCTCCGTCAATGGCGCCAAAAACTTGATGTGTTCTCTGTAAGTGTACGGGTCACACACAAGTAGTAAAGTGGTACCCCGTGAGGGGTAGGGTTGTCAAACCACAGGGATTGGACTCAATGTACTAATTGATCTTCTAATCTCTAGCTGGTAAATAATTGTTGGTAACTAGATCTTAATAGAAGGAAAAATTACAGGTAAGGATTGAAACTGAACTAGGTGAGAAACGCAGAGATAGAGCAGGTAAAATTATAGAATCTAATATTTCAACAACAAGAGAGCAATGCCCTGGGACGATTCCTATGAGCTATCGTATGCCGACTAACCTCTAATGCCTACTAGGTACATTCTATGGTTCTTGCGTGTGCTCAAAAGCAATGTTGCATCTATGGTTCTCAAATACACCAAGGTGTGCTAGGGTAACTGTGCATTTGATACACATCAAGTTTTGTAATCACAATAAGCAATCACAATTATGGTCATCCATACACCAAGTTTTACCAAAGCATTTGTGCACATCAAACACATCATTAAACATAAGAAACCAAAAGAACTTCTTAGATCATTAGAAGAATGCATTCAAAACATATAAAGCATAAAATTTCAACATCCCGGGGCACCATGGACGGTTAGCCCCTAAGGGATGGGTACAACATGGAGAAAATAATTACAAATCTAGAGAAAGAAGATAAGACTTTCTTCTCTTAAAGATCACCTCCGATGTTGAGCTTCATTGCTAGCCTCACTTCCCTTGTGCCTCCACTACTTGTGCTCCAGCACCAAAGTTCAGCCTGGCACCAGAAATGTGGAGGGGAAGACCATGCTAGCCACCCCTAAGAAGAAGGATGAAGGATGGAGAGAAGATTCCCCAAAAATGCCCTAGATTTGACATAAAATGCGGATTCCAGGCATGACACGCCCCTGGACACGGGGGTTGTCAATCCCCCAAAAATTACTTAAAAGTAGAATCACCAAAAAGCAGATTTTCAGGCCTGACACACCTTGCGACACGAGGGTGTCAGGCTTGACATGATTGTGCTAGGAGCATACAGATCGTGTCCCTTCTCCAGACTTGTGCTATAGAGATTTTCTATAGTAATGCTACAGTAAACACTACAATATACAGTCACAGTGATTTTGCTACAATACTCATCTTCACAAATAGCCTGGAATAATCAGGGGAACACACACAATTATGTCGAGACTGTGTCAGGCCTGAGAGCACTATAGATTCTCATCTTTTTAAACTGTAATTATGCCAAATCCTCCTATTTTTTGCACATGGACTTGTTTTCTTGCACAAATACACTATAATACACAAAGTAGCACCGAATCACAATAAATAAATGCTTGAGGACACGATAAATACATGAAAAGGGTATGGAAATGTATATATAAAATGTATTCATCAAATACCACCACACTTGAACATTTGCTTCTCCTTAAGCAAAACACATAAACACACAAGAAAGAAGATGAGTGCATGACCTCTGATCTCAATAATATAGGAATTTCAAAAGTGGAATAGAAAACCAGTTGTCAATGTGTGTTCAGCTGATTAAAAATGATAAGTTTCACTCTCACCTTGTACTCCCCAAGTGTGTGTGTGTGTGTGTGTGTGTGTGTGATTACCCTAATTTATGTGTCCCATGTAATGTTGGATCAACTTAGCTAACAATAACCTTATTTCACACTATATTAAATGGGTAGTAGCTTCATACTCCCTAGAGGTAGCCCTTTCTCTTGGTAGGTTATAAAATGTACACTTTTAAAGCCCAAAATTTGACTACTCAAGAGCGGCTTTCACACATCTAAGGTGATAGCTCTTTCTACCATCTTTTTACAAAGTATTTATAAAGAACAGGTAGGGCATCCCACAAGGAATCTGACATTCTGGGTTTTTTTTAAAAGTGGAATAGAAAACCAGTTGTCAATGTGTGTTCAGCTGATTAAAAATGATAAGTTTCACTCTCACCTTGTACTCCCCAAGTGTGTGTGTGTGTGTGTGTGTGTGTGTGTGTGTGTGTGTGTGATTACCCTAATTTATGTGTCCCATGTAATGTTGGATCAACTTAGCTAACAATAACCTTATTTCACACTATATTAAATGGGTAGTAGCTTCATACTCCCTAGAGGTAGCCCTTTCTCTTGGTAGGTCATAAAATGTACACTTTTAAAGCCCAAAATTTGACTACTCAAGAGCGGCTTTCACACATCTAAGGTGATAGCTCTTTCTACCATCTTTTTACAAAGTATTTATAAAGAACAGGTAGGGCATCCCACAAGCAATCCGACATTCTGGGTTTTTTTTAACACAAGAAACCATGTCATTGAGCTAAAGCATTGTCCTAAATACAAGTAGCTCCACAATTAAGGTAAGGTGAGAAGAATAAGTGGTTTCCAAGATAAGAGTGAAATTAACAATTAAGCTCAATAAAAAGAATACACTAACACACTAGTGTCCCTTTTCACTTAGAAATTCCACAAAATAAAATCATAGTTTGTCCTAAGTCATGCCTCATCACAATGAATACAACAGTAATACCCTTCTCCACACTTAAATTGTACATTGTCCTCAATGTTCAAATGCATGCATGAAGAAATGAATCAAGGACAAATAAAATTGGGGAGAAGTTTTAGGGGCTTTCCTGAATGTGGAGAGTGATGTGGCCGCTCTCAACATGTATGTTCCTTGCTTCCACATGGCTCACATCCTACAAGCAAAATGAGGATAAGTGAAGCTTGAGAATAAGAAAATAAGAAATAAAAGAAGGATTGGTGATGTTCAAGAATCGTTGATATGGCTCTTAACCCCGGTATGATATCCTGCATTAAAATAAAAGAAATTAATCCACAAATGCAAGAAATTAGGATAAACACGATTGTGTCCCAGAGTGTGTTTGCCCTACTTAAAATTTCAGGAGAATGATGAAAATTTAAAACAGATAGGACACGATTATGCAAGGTGAATGGAAAGCGTGCAACTCCCCTTGACACGCTAGTGTCCAGCCCCTGTCCATCTTGGAATGGTTCAAAAAATTGAAATTAGTAAAGTTCATTGGCACTAGCAGGGGTGTCTTCTACCCGTGTCATGCTTGAAAATTTTTAGGACAATGACTTTTCTCATCTATGAACACTATAATACATGGGATAAAGCAAAATAAAGGTAACATGACCACCGAATCAGAGGAATATCGAGAATCAAGTAAGAATGAAATCAAGAGCACCACTGATTTATTCAAGATTAAAAAAAAGAAACTAAACTAAACTAGGAAAACATGAGAAAATAAAACAACCAAAGCTTGGGTTGCCTCCCAAGAAGCGCTTGTTTAATGTCACTAGCTTGACGTACCTTATTACTTACCTTATGAGGCTTGAAGAGAGTGTGCTTTTCCCGGATACAAGTTGCATAGCTACTTCCATTAAAGCACAAACTTACTTGCCCTGGAGGGGTACACATAAGAGTCTTCGACCAACTTGATTTGGGCCTCCAAGGGAACAATTTGGATTGGGAATTCTCCACGATCAGTACATGCACATGTGGGTTAGTGTATGGCTCCTTTTTCTTACCAACAAATTCTTGAATTCCCAACATCTTCTTCTTGCCAAAGATGACTTCATTAAGCATACAAGAAGCATTTTGTTTCAAAGCCTTGGAGTTTGCTTCTTCATCTAATTTTTCAACTTGAAAACAAAAATGTTCCATCCAGCTATAGCTCATAAAGTTGATTCCAAAGAATGAGAAGTGTGTAAGCTTGCCGATGAATCCCTTACTTGTAGAATGCTTCCCTTGCATGCTTTTGGTGAACCTAAGGCCACGCACTTTCATATTTCCTTCTTATGTGCTTTAATGGTTTATTTTGCTTGAGGACAAGCAAAAGCTTAAGTGTGGGGGAGTTTGATAAGTGCTTGTGTAATAGTAATATGAAGTATTTTTTTTTACATTGAGTATTACTTTTCTCAGATTTTATTGCTTATATATGTGTATTTGTGTTCTTTTGTGCATATAGGGTTATGGAGACAATAGTTGAAGAAAAGGAGCCAAAAGTAGATCATGGATACACTTTGTTGATGGAATCTTAGACTAAAACCAACGAGGAGACACAACTTATGCTCAAAGACACATGATTGTCTGCCAACCTCTATCATGCTCAAACAAATACATGGTCCAGAGGGGCACAAAGGCAGTCACATTCGTGTATTCCAACTTGTGCAACACTAGTAAGACCTTCATCATTGTGACGTTTATTGAAGACGCAATGCGATCTACCGCATGGATGTGTTCCCGTTCATATGGCCTCGATGAAAAGTGTGGATTCAGGAGTATTTTGGCGGAGTATTGCAGCAGTTTGCTGTAGTAAAGTACTGTAGCAAATTATTGTAGCAGTTACAGTTCACAGACCGCAGAAAAGCAGTTTTCTGGAGATTCACATGGCGTGTGGAAATTCCACATGCCTATGTGAATGCCTGATTCTAGCCTTATTTAAGTGGCGATTTTAACCATTTTGAAGAATCATTTTCTCATATTTTCCCCATCTTTAGAGGCGCTCGTGGCTAGGGTTTGGAGAGGCTTTGGCATGGCTTTTGGAGTGGTTCTGCGGCATTCAGCACCATGTTCCTTCAGAAGATAGTTATTAGGGGAGCTTTCGTCGGCATCAATTTGGCGAGGTGAGCCCTAAGCTTCACGAGGGAACCTTTGAAGAAAATGAGGCTACTCAACAAGACCATTGACGTAGAAACCAATTATGGATTTCATGTTTTTACTTTTGATTTCATTATTGATTGTATCTTGCTTCATGGAGAGCTAAACCCCTAGTGGGTCATTGGACTTATAAACCCTATGATGATTTTGTTTCATTGACCTTTTATTATGTTTTCTTTAATTGATGTTCTAATTGAGTTCCAATCTTCAATGCTTGTTGAAGTGATTTTCTCTTAGAGTGACATTAGGGTTGAGAATCCACCTTGGTAATCTTTGTGGATGAGTGACACACCATGAGGATTAGACAAGAATAGATTAGAGAGGATGAGTCGAGAGGTAGTGGAACATCCCCTTTCCCTTCTGGTGTGATTTATCCTACCTCCGTATTCCAAGAGTTCTTTGCGGTCACAATAGAGTGAAGTGCTAAGAGAGGAACTCCGCTGGGGCTTAGTTGTGCAAGCTATAAAGTGAAGCATTTTAGTAATCCTTAGTGCTGGGTCTTAATTGAGACTAGGGGTCTTTCGCCTGGACCAAAGGGTTAGATCTAGATTAGGGAATAAGGTTTATTACTTGGAGTCCCTAGAGCTTTAACCAACCTTTCACAGTGTGCAGTGTTGAGATTAAGCGATTTCTCTATCGAGGCATAGTGTAGGGTTAGTCACGGTTGACCTTAGGTTTGGGACCGTGTGTTTAAGGATTTCTATGATTTATTAGACATCAGTTCGGAGGACATAATGATCGATCTTGCACTTGAAGAAATAATCATTGGGTGAGCAATATCCGGGTGCCCCAATTTCTATCGATTGCCTTTCCTCTCATTTTATCGCATCTCTCTCTTTCTTGTTTTCTTTATTTCTTTTTCTTTTCACATTGGTATTGTTCGGACCACTATTTATTCATCTTCAGCATAGTTAAATAGATCCTCTTGTGTTTCTGATCAATATTCCCTGAGGATATGACTACCCACTCACTAGGGTACTTTTATTACTTCGATAACCCATGCACTTGCGGTACACACACAAAGTGTGTGTCAAGTTTTTGTCGTTGTTGTCGCGGAATAGGTGTTTTGGAAACACTTTGTACTTTGCTATTTTAGCTATTCATCACCTATTCTATTTCACACTTTCTAACTCTTCCATCATTATGATTTATTTTCTTTCTTTGGTTTCAGAAAAAATTATCAACATAACCGAATTATTTGGCACAATCATGGGAATAGTCGAAGACATAGAATAGAAAGTTTATTTGTTTGCAATACAGTCCACTTCATGCTGTTCCATGCAATAGAAATTCATCATCAACCACCTCAGGGAAGGATCAGTTGTTGATTACATTAATGAGATTCAGGATCGAAGTTGTGAGTTGGAGGATGTGCTGGATCAGTTTGAAAAGTCTGCGCTGGCATCTATGAGCTATCATTTGGAAGAAAGTTTGGATAGGGTCCTTGGTTTGATTCTTCCTATTAAGAACAAGGACATGAACTTTTCTCATTTGGCATGCTGAATTCAGTACATAAAATTTTTGAGATAGAAGACGTGGTTGTTGTTGAAGGTCATTTAGATGGACATGCACAAGTAGACAGGTTAGAGAATGGTCTTGAACAGGGTTCGGCACAGTTCAAGGAAATTGACAGGTTGATGGAGAGCAGATTAAGACCATCTAGTAAGGAACCACCCTAGTTAGAGCTTAAAACTTTGCTGGTACATTTGGAATACACCTTTCTAATGGAAGGGGTAAAGCTCCCTGTGATTGTGGCTTCAAATCTTTCTATAGATCAGAAAGACAAACTTGTGAGCATGTTGAAAAGACATAACTCACCCATTGTTTGGAAGATCTCTGATATAAAAGGCATAAATCCATCATTTTGCACTCACAAAATCTTAATGGAAGAGAACTAAAAATCTATGGTTCAACCTCAAAGAAGTTTAGACCCAAACAATAAGGAAGTTGTTAAGGCAGTGGTGGTTAAACTGTTGAATGCGGGAATCATTTATCCTATCTCCGACAGTGCATGGATGAGCCCAACTCAAGTAGTTCTGAAGAAGGGAGGAATGACAGTCATGAGAAATGAAAGGAATGAATTAATCCCAACCAGGATGGTTACAGGTTGGCGCGTCTGCATTGACTATAGAAGGCTGAATGATGCAACTTGAAAGGATCATTTTCCATTGTCGCTTATTGATCAAATGTTGGAGCGATTGGCAAGGCATCAGTTTTGCTGCTTCCTTGATGGTATGTCTGGATACTTTCAAATCCCCATAGCTCCAGAAGATCAAGAAAAGGCAACATTTACTTGTCCCTATGATACTTTTGCTTATCGAAGAATGCCTTTTGGGTTGTGTAATGGACTGGTGACATTCCAGCGTTGCATGAATACCATCTTCAATGATCTCCTAGAGGACATCATGGAGGTGTTTATGGATGACTTTCAGTGTCGGAGATTCCTTTGCCATTTGTCTAGGAAATTTAGGGAGAATGCTAGTGTGATGTGAAGAGACAAATCTCGTTCTTAATTGGGAGAAGTGTCATTTTATGGTGCAAGAGGGCATTGTCCTCGGACATAAGATTTCTCAAGTGGGGATGGAGGTAGATAAAGCAAAGATTGAAGTCATAGAAAAACTTCCTCCACCTACAAATGTGAAAGGAGTTCATAGTTTCTTGGGGCACGCTAGCTTCTATAGGAGGTTTATCAATGATTTTTCAAAGATCACTCAACCGCTGACAAAACTCATTGAGAAAGATGCCCCTTTTGATTTTGGGGATGAGTGTTTGGTTGCTTTCTATTTGTTGAAGGAGAAATTAGTGCAAGCACCAATTTTGATCACACTAGATTAGAATGAACCCTTCTAGCTCATGTGCGCGCGAGTGATTATACTGTTGGAGCAGTTTTGGGTTAGAATAAAGGCAGGCAGTTCCAACTGATCTATTATACTAGCAAGACTCTCACGAGTGCTCAAGAGAATTAGACAACCACCGAAAAAGCGTTGTTAGCAATAGTGTTTACTTTTGACAAATTCAAACCATACCTCATCTTATCTAGGGTCATAGTATTTACTGATCTCTTAGCACTCCGTTATCTCATGAAAAAGGCTAATGTGAAACTGAGGTTGATTCGTTGGATCCTGCTTGCAAGAGTTTGATATGGAGATAAAAGATAAGAGAGGGACCAAAAATGTGGTTGTAGACCATCTGTCTCGATTGGAGGGTTGTGAAGGTCAAGAGCCACCAAGCAAAGAAATTAATGATTTCTTTCGTGAGGAGTACTTGTGTGCAGTTCAGAATTCTGAATCAGAGGGTACTCTATGGTTCGCAGATTTTTCAAACTACTTATCGGGGAAAGTACTTAAGCAGGGCCTCACCTTTTAGCAAAAGAAGAAGTTTTTTTAGAGATTTGAGAAATTACTTTTGGGATGATCCATACCTGTTTCGCATTTGTGCAGATCATGTGGTCCGAAGATGTGTATCAAGGAAAGAAGGTTGAGACATCTTTGCACATTATCACTCCGGGCTAGTTGGGGGGCATTATGCGTCAAGTAGAACTATTAAAAAGCTATGGCTAATAGACTTTATTGGACAACTTTATTTCAGGATGCACATCAGTTTGTTCTTTTATCCGATAGTTGTCAGAGGGCCAGAAACCTATTGCGATAGGATGAAATACCTCAGAATCTGATGCAATTTTGTGAGGTGTTTGATGTATGGGGGATTGATTTCATGGGACCATTTCCAAAGTCTAATAGTAATCAATACATTCTGGTGGCAGTTGACTATGTCTCCAAATGGGTGGAAGCTCAAGTCCTATCTACTAATGATGCTGGGATCATGGTTAAGTTTCTAAATAGGTTGTTCACTCGATTTGGGACCCTATGAATTATCATGAGTGATCGAGGAACTCACTTCTGCAACACTCAAATTGCAAAAGTATTGAAGAGTTATGGAGTGCATCATCGGCTTGCTACCCCCTACCACCCACTGACATGTGGTCAAGTGGAAGTCACGAACAGAGAGCTTAAGAGAATTTTGATAAAGTTAGTGGAACAAGGAAAGCAGGATTGGTCAGAATGCTTAGATGACACACTTTGGGCTCACCAAACGGCATATAAAACACCAATAGGGACCACTCCCTATAACCTAGTGTATGGTAAGTCGTGTCATTTACCCATGGAGCTCAAGCATAAAGCCTATTGGGCCACCAAGGCCATGAATTTTGACTTGATCAAAGTGGGGTAACAAAGAATGCTTCATCTCAATGAGTTGGATGAATGGATGATGAAGGCATATGAGAATGCGAGAATTTACAAGGAAATAATTCATAAATGGCATGACAAGCATATCAAGAATTCAAAAGAATTCAAAGCCGTGGCAGCATGAGCTCACTGGTAGTAATATAGAAGCCAAAACAGCCTCATAACGGCCGTTGTGAAGTCCATAACGGCTGTTGTCAAAATGCATAACACCCAAAGACCGTGCTAGGATGTGACTTTGAGCCCAAGCAACAACTTATCACAACGGGCATCACAATGCCCGTGGTGAGGCCGTGGCAGAGCCGATTACTATAAATATCCCAGTATTCTCTAAATTTGTGGGAGACTCTTTCACCGAAGAAGCTAGGGTAACTAGATTTCTGGTGATTTGAGCAATAGGAGACGGTGTTTCTTCCATATTCCAATGGATTCTAGTAGATTTCTCAAGAGTACTTCAACGAGCATGATTAGAGAAGATCGCGTGTGACAGGCATCTTCAAAGATCATCATCAGAGGGGCATGAGTGACACACGTCATCAGACAATCTTGGGATCCTCCAATCCTCATCTTCGGAGAACTATTGGAGGGAGTTAGTCTATGAATACATTAAACACTTATTTATTGTTTATTTGGTCTTGTGGTTCTCTTGTACTTTGTTGCTTTGTTTTATATGATCCATAAGAACCTAATTCAATGGGAATTATATGTTTAGGTTCCTCGGTTATTATTTATGAATCATGATTGATTAATATAAATTGTTCTAGTTTTCATAATCATTGCATGTTGTTAATTGATTATTACATGTTGATGTGGATGAGGAGGATATGCCCCCATACTGATGACACCTATTCCATTACAGATCCATGCATATTCTAAGAGGTTAGGCATAGCTAGGTTTTTGGATTAGGGATTGATTATCACTTAAGCTTAGGGTTTGATTGGTCTCTTCTCAAGGGACTCCTGTACTAAAGGCAAACATAGGAGGATGGGGTGGAAGATATTCCATCTTAAGTTCCTTGTGATTTAGACCTAGTCACCATGGTAGTGGGCCTAGTAGGCCTTTGAATTCCCCCAGTTCGATCCTAGAACATGATTGAGACTTAACACCTATCATAATTAATAATCAAGATAACTTTAGTACATACTCCCAACTCCTTCTAAGTGTGCTTTACGTTATCTCCAATTATATTGTTTAATAGTGTTGTACAAGTAGAATTAAAGAAAAAGCGTAGTGATTAGGCTATTGATTAAGTGAAAAGAAAGTAATAGGATCCTCTCGCCATTCCTAAGGAAATACGACCCTTGTGTTCATCCATGAGGTATTACTGATGACCCGTACACTTGCGTTATAACAAACTAATAGTAGTATTAAGTGCATACTTGCATGCTTATATATTTGCATAATTTAGACACCTATAACGCATTCGTCAATGAGCCACATCTAATGTTGTATGCCAATTCTGAACTTTCTCCCGCTCATCTTAGCTTGGCAACAACTGGAAATGAGCCTTGCTCGGGTGCATCAAGCCGTTACCCTATTCTAGAAAACAATGGACATGCAATGGGCGTTATGCGCAGGGTGTGACCTGAAAAAGTGCATTGCAAAGATATTGATTAATGTCATGAGCCATTGTGTACCCGCTGTGTATTTCCAGAGAGTGCCCACAGTAGTAATAATTGGCATGTTGAGACTGTTGTGGTCCAATAACGGTTGTGGTCTACTCACTATGCACTTGTTGTCCAATCTTGCGTTATATTTTCCGTATTCTAATGATTGATTTATCATATTTTTTCTGAATTGTAGGATATATGTCAGAAAAGGACTGCCAACCATCCGTAGGTAGAGGCCGAGAAGACAAAGAAGACTAATGAGTCTTCTCGGTCAATAATTTCATGATTTGGAGATTTTGAGCACCAAGTGGAATACAGACGGCTTGTGGATTAGCACTTCGTTGATGGGCGCACGATATACTGGCTGACAATCGAGAGGATTGGTCTCGCCAATATGGTATGAGACCTGACTTCATTACAGGGTTCGAGCCAGTTCTTCAGCATCGATGAGCCCAAGTACTGGGAGCTCACGATCGAGGTGATGAGTTCGTTCAAGTTGGAACAGATGATTATTAGCCTTGGTCATCTGGAGACAATTGGCTTGTAGATGTTCAGCGAGGAATACCTAATGTTTTATGGGGAGTTTTCTGTGGCGAAGGTGCTTGTCGACGTGGAGTACAATAGTATAGAGTCACACTCCCAGCTACATGTTAACATGTTAATTTACATGAGCCCAGATTAGGTTTGGACTCAGACACTTCAGAGCCTCGAGACATACATATTGGTTACCTCAAAGGTATGTACCCTAAGCCGAGCAACTTTCAGTCATCTCTACGCCATCCTATCAAGGACACTGACTAGTAGTGGAGACAAGAGGGGGGTTATCAACCTCTGTGACCTATATTTGTTTTGGAGAATGGTGCTCGGGTGCTGATTCATATCGGCTATACCCTTTCCTGTCAGCTGCATCATAAGGCTCAAGACCCCAGGCTGGCAACCATTTTTCTTGGTTCTTACATTACTGGACTTGCAAGGGATCTAGATCTAATCAACCACTATACAGGCGTGAGGCGAGTTGGAGACATGCAGCCATTCTAAGACACCATGCTCAGGGCCATGCACATAATAAAGCAGCGGGAAAAACCCCATAGGGTGCAGTACTTTGTGGTCCACATGTCTGACTTAGAGTCTTCTGATGATGAGGAGTCTTTCCCAAAGGCCACTACTACCATTGTTCTTCCCCCCGACCACAGCTCTAGTTTCAGTTGTTGCCGTACTGCCTCCACCGACCATGACACCGACTCCATCCATGCCACTGATGATTGAGGAGTGCTTGGCCCTAGTTGAAGAAAGTCAGGTGCGGATCGAGGGGCTCCTCTAATAGATATTGGCACATCTACAGGGCCGCAACCCTCCATCCACTCTAGCGCCTACTTCACTGACTATCTTAGCTTCAATGGTGCTGGAGTCTCCTCTTGCTTCACCAACACCACCAATCTTCCATCATTCCTACAAGACTCCAGAGTTTCCTTGCCGATGCTTGCTATTTTGATTTTAATTTTCATCACTTGCTACTTTTGAATTTCAATTGTACATTTTACTTTCTATTTCAGCAAGGGACATCTACCCTGCTTTTTATGTACATATATTTT
Organism: Dioscorea cayenensis subsp. rotundata; assembly: GCF_009730915.1. Taxonomy (NCBI): domain Eukaryota; kingdom Viridiplantae; phylum Streptophyta; class Magnoliopsida; order Dioscoreales; family Dioscoreaceae; genus Dioscorea; species Dioscorea cayenensis. Next base: position 11,847,475 of record NC_052489.1, read on the forward strand.
AATCATAGTGGATTTTATTTTATCACATTTTATTTTATTCTTATACTTAATTTATTTTCATCTATTTCTTCATCAGGGTTTGAGGTGATCAGGCCCTGTTTTAGCCCGCACAATTCGAAGCTTGGACAAGGGTAACTTCATCACTCTCATCAGTCCAATTAAAAAAAATAAGGAAGTACTAATGTCCACACACCCTTTTATTTTTCCATTTTTTATTATTTTGACTTACACTTGTGGATGCATACGTACATTAGAGATAATGTACATCTTTAAGTGTAAGTGTGTGTGTGAAGGGGGGGCGCGATTTCTTTGTTTTATATTATGAAAATGTTTTCAAATATATGGGGCGTGTGCTTTATATACATGCTTGTGTAGACCATTGAAATCATTGTACTTGTTGGAGTTTCTCTAGTAGACAACGCGTATGTAACGCAAGTGCAATGGTTTGTCAAAGTAATAAAATCCCATGTGAGTGGGTATCGTATCCACAGGGAGTAGGCAGTAAAAATACTTAAATTGTTTCTTAACTAAGTGAAATATAAATAGTGATTTGTGTGACAAGATGTAATGCAAACAAAAGTAAAAGAGACAAGAGAGAGCACAAGTAAAGGAGAGGTAAGGCAATCGATATAAATGGGGTACTCGGATATTGTTCCGCCTAGGACAATCGTTTCAAGTGCAAAAACCCTCTATTATGCTTCCTAACTAATGCATTAATGAGTCGTGGAGATCTTTTAATATATGGTCCCAAATCTAAGGTCAACCATGCCTAACCCTATACATGTCCCGGAGGAGAAATTGAACAATCTCTCAACCTCGCACTTGTATAGAATTGCAATGAGTTCTAGGGATTCCAAGTGATAAATCCTCTTCCTATATGTAGACCTAACCCTTTGGTCCAGGCGAAAGGTCCCTAGCCACAATTAAGCCCTAGATGCTAAAATCACTTCAACGCTTCACTCTATTGCACTCGCAACTAAGCCCCAGTGGAAGGTCATCCCTTAGCCCATTCACTCTACTATGACCGCAAAGAACTCAAGGAATTGGAGGTAGAATAAATCACACCAGAGGAAAAAGGGGACGCTCTACTACCTCTCGACTCACCCTCTCAACCCTCTCCAATCTAGCTTTGTCTAACTCTCGTGGTGTGTCACTCACTCACAAGGGTTACCAACAAGAACTCTCAACCCTAGTGTCACTCTAAGGGAGAATTCATACAATCAATGCATTCATGATTAGAACTTAATAAAACATCAATTAATGGAAGCATAATAAAAAGGTTCAAAGAAACAATTACATCCTAGGGTTCATAATCCAAGTACCCACTAGGGGGTTTAGCTCTCCATGGAGCTAATTACAATCAATGAAATCGAATGTAAAAACAAAGAATCCATAGAAAACCCCTCGATGGTTGAGACAATGGTCTTGTGGAGAGTCCTCTACTCGTCCAAGGGTCTCTTTGTCGGGCCTAGGATACACCTCGCCGGATCGGTGCCGACAAAAGCTCTCCCACTAACCTTTTTCCAAATGGAGCGTGATGTCGGAGCCATAGAACCTCTCCCAATCCCTAGCTAATACCTCTCAAAACCCTAGCTGCAGCCCTATCTCAAGTTGGGGAAAAGATGGAGAAAAGAATTCTGAAATCGGGGCTGAAATCGGCCTTAAATAGGGCTGGAATCGGGAATCCACACGCCCATATGAATATTTCACACGACCTGTGTGGAATTTCCACATGCCTGTGTGGCTTCCCTGGATAACTCCTTCTTCGGCCGGCCTTGAACAGTACCTGCTATAGTACTTTACTGCAGTGCCCTGCTACAGTACCGGTCCGGAACACTCCCGAAACCATGCTTTCATCGAGGTAACATAATCGGGCACACGTTTACGTTGTAGATCTCTTTGCTTCTTCAATGAACGGCCGCGTTGGTGGAGATCTTGTTACACATGCACAAGCCGGAATACTTAGAATGTGACTGCCTCTGTGCCCCTCCAAATCATTGTGCTAGCTTGAATTCAAGGAGGTTGGTACTCATTCTGTCATCTTGAACCCGACTTATGTCTTCGCGTTTGAACCTTCTCAAGATTTCCTCCAAATGGTGCACTCACAATCTACATTGGCTTCTCTCTCTAAGATTTGGCTTCTAAACCTTATATGCATAAAAGTAACATAAATACACACACATTAGCGTTAAAACCCGATAAAAGTAATGCTCATCATAAGGAAAGCACACTTCGCATTCTTATCACACAAGCACTTATCAAACTCCCCCACACTTAAGCTTTTGCTTATCCTCAAGCAAAAATTAAAACATTGTATGCATATATAACGGAAATATTGGAAGTGCTTAGCATTAGGTTCACCAAAGTATGCAAAGAGAGCATTCTACAAGTAAGGGAGATTTCAACACTAAATACGAAAAATCAATGCTCTAGCTAAAAACTTGAATAAAAAAGGACAACAATCCCGAAATCGTGTAAGTGTGTGAACTCACTCAAGTCAACCCAAGGTATACTCCTCAAAGTTCTAAGTAGAAGGGACTTATTTATCTACAAAAGGTAACAAAAATTCAAAAAGGGTAGTAGCTTCACACATCCTCTAAGGTAGCCCTTTCCAAAGCGACCGCTAAGGTGTCTTTCATACTTTCGAGGTGGTAGTTCTTTCTACTGGGGTGATAGCTTTCACACATCACATGGTATAGCTCTTTCTCTCATTAGGGCATAACTAGTATCTGACTTATGAGAGTAGCTTCATACATCATAGGTGGTAACTCTTTTCACCCAACAAGCATAACTAAACAACAAAACTGTTTTGTTCTGTCTTTTCATTTTTCCATTTTTTTTCACAAATAACAAAAGAAATAACAATCAATAGACATGAGTTTCCAAAATAGTTTAAAGAGTGAGTAGTGCAACAAGTGTCAATCAGGCAAAAATTCCTAGAAATTCAAGCAAGAACTAGAGCATGAAAACATTCAATGTTAAAAATTCTCCTAAGCTTAAAAATATAGTCATTGCAACTAAGGTGAACCGCCATTGGCTACGTGAGCATGTATGTCAATCAAAACTTGTGTAAAAGACATGTGCAATGTGAACTCGCCCTCCCCCCCCACTACTAGAAATCGGGGCTTTTGTGACTGACATTTTTGGTAGCTAATGTATTAAATTCAGTGGCTAAATTAATTTAGCGACCAAATTGATGGTCACAATCATTGGTGGCTAAAACCATGGTAGCAAATATGTTAGCATCTGATTGCATATTCAGTCGCAAAGAGTTGCAACCATCATTTTCTGTGGCAACCATTATAAATTGGTAGCTAACCAATATATGGTGCAATTTATTTTAGTTATTATTTTTTTGTAGCCAATCCGTAGCTAGCATATCAGTCGCTAGTACGATGTATTTTACCAACTTCATTTTGGTGGCTATTTGGTTGCTACATTTATAACTGTTTCTAGTTGTTAAATCGGTAGCTATTTTATAACTGTTTTTCTAGTGGCCAACTTTTAGTTGCTAACACAATTTCTAATTTAGTTACTAATATTAGTTACTAATGCCGTAACTTCTTGTTGTAGAATTAATCGTTGTTTGGTAACTGATTTTCAGTTGCTAATTATCAATCAACAAAACGGTTGCAATTTAATTTGCTAACATTGGTTGCAACTTTACAATTAAATGCAATTTCTAACATCAAAACTGAAAAATAACAATTATATTGAAATGCTACTTTAGGGAAAATATTCATTACACCTGTAGCAATCTTCTAAAATAATCAATAACAGTTCTTAAAAATGTTAAGCATGTTAAACATCCAATAATCTAAACTTTTAAATATCCAACAAATAAAAAGAAGGGAAAATTGGTTATAAACCCCTCAAAAGTTCTATAATTGCATATTTACCCTCAGAAAACATAATTGTATATATACCACTGAAAAATATAGGTAATTATGGATATGCCCCTACTGTTAGATTTCTTTAATCAATCTTGATTAACTATAGTTATAACTTGGATTAAGATATACAAAAGGTCCAAAATAACCCTTGTACAACTTAAGAAAAAAAACTTTTCAAGGGTATATATGCAATGGTATAATGGTAATTTTATATATTTGTTGTTTGTTAACGGATGGTTTTTCAACTAATTTTAACCCAAAGGGTATATGCAATTATATATATTATTCAAGGGTATGTATGGAATTAACTTTTATTCAGGGGTAAATATGCAATTTCAAAATTATTTAGGGGTACACCTGCAAAAGCCCCTAAAAAAAACTACTTGCATTACTACTAAATACTAGACATAGATGTCCCAGTTGCATGACGACTTTCAAGCCAAGATTTTAGTAGATCTTTCACCTCTTTAAGTTTATTTCCTAATAAATCATTCTTTGACTCCATCTCATCTAAGCGTTGTTGTTCTTGTTCTTCTATCTTCTCCTGTTGATTTTCTATCTTCTCTTGTAATTCATGTTCTTGTTGGGCTTGCTCTTGATTCATAGATTGAGATGGTAATCTACGAAAGTTTAACAATGAGACATCCCCAACACCATATAGTCGTCCTTTGCTTGGTCCACCACATGCTTCTGACCACACAAGTTCAAAATTATATTCTTCATTATTCATGCAATCCTCACCGTACTTTTGTTTGGCAATCTCCTCAAATTTTTCCTGTATTTAAATTTAAACATTATGAAATAAATCAAAAGATAGAACTATTAAGAGCTAAAAGATGGGAACCTACATAAATAAATCTTGATTTACTATCAACAAAAAGACCGTTCCCCTTGTTTTTTCGATGGGTTCGATTATACACCTCAACATATGTAACTTCACAATTGTATTCCTTTTCCTATAAAAAATTAAAGCAAATAATGTTTATTCACAAAAACTTATATTAGTGCAGTAACCTCAAATATATAAAAGTAAAAGAAAAATAAAAAACAAATTATAAAAAAAGTGATGAGGCTTCCATATTATGCAAATATCAATTTTTTTGTCTTATTCTTAAAATATTTGGATGTGCTTGATCACTTAATAATTAAGCATTATATTTTTTTGTCCCATTTTATCTTTGTTTCTATTATGTCAAAGAACAATAGTAGATGTGGGCATGACCAAAAATGAATGGATTATAGATTATTATATATTATTATAGACTATAGATAGATGAGATCATGAGATGATGATTATGCGTTAATTAATTAAATTCTTCTCATTTATATTTCTTTATTTGTTAATTAATTATCATATTTTTTATCCAACTTAATTATCATCAAATAGTTATTAAATTGCTTTAATATGTTGAATGCATACATATATTTGATTAACATAACCATCAAATTAACTCTATTGACATTTAATATACATGCTTTCTAGTAAACTTTTGGACACTATGCAAATCCCCTTTTATTATGTGCTAATAAAAATAAGGCCATATTCCAATATGAGAGTTGTTCTACAAATTCCAAATGAGATATTTCTTGTTCTATCATGCAATCTTTCACTAAATTCTTGAAATAAAAAAATAAAAAAAAAAAGAACCAAATCATTGGTAGAATTATAAAGTAAAGGAAAATATATATATATATATATTAGGAAAAAGTTGTGAAGCTAGGGTTTGAATGAAGCTCTAATTCCAAAAAAATGCAAAGAGAGAAGGGAGGGAGGATTGATGGGGAATCTCTAAATATCAAAATTAGGGATTCAAATTAAGGGTAAAGAGAAGTATCAAGTATGGTACCTATCCAAAAATTCTTGTTGGTGGTGTTTTGATGCCTACTCCAAAGCTCCAAGTGGTTAAAAAAAAAGACTTTATCCCAATATGTAGTCAAAACTCGAAGTTAATATAAAAAAGAGAGATAAAAAAATAAAAAGAAAGAAGAAAGAGAAAAGCACGCCGCCCGAGAGAGAAAGAAAAAGAAAATGAAAAAAAAAAGAGAAAGGCTCGCCGGCCCAGGAGAAAAAAAAGAAAAAAAGCAAAGCAAAAGCAAACCGGGGGAAAGAGAGAGAGAGAGAGAGAGAGAGAGAGAGAGAGAGGGATTGGAGGGAAAACAAGATATTTAAAATTTCCCTCCAAGCCTTAAGATATATTTAAGGCTTAGAGGGAAATTTAAATCAAAAATTAATTTTTTAAAGGTTTGTATGATGGTTTTTAGAAGATATATTTAAGTCAATATAAAAGTCAAATTCAAATTCAAATATGCTAAATAATTTAAATATAAATGGAGTTGTGGATAAAATTCTATTTATTTTATAATTATATCATTTATTATATATTGTTATAAAAATTAATATTTAGAAAAGTAATACATATATTCATAGTATATTAAACAATTTTAATAACTAAAGTTTTCTATTAAATTTCACGTTAAAATAAATTCATAATTAATTTTTTGAAAATTATTAAAATATTTAAACCAAACAAAATTGATCTTTTAATTGTTATTGTTGTGAATTTTACAACAATTATTGTATTAAATTATTATCTTTTCTTGATAGCCCTCAATCACATCAAAAGTTCAAAATTGTTCTAATGACATAAATCCAACCCAAATTTTTAGTTAAAATATTAATTAATAAATTAGTAAAAGATAAAATGTTATTGTAGATAAATATTGATTAATTAAGATTATTAGCCATCTTAAAATTAATGAGGTTATAAAACTAAAGTTACTAAAGAGTTATTGTTAAGCTTAAAATATAAAAGATACATAAATAACATTACAAAGTTATTATTGTTCTATTATTATTAAATTAGAAAAAATATATATTAAATATATTTCAGAGCATATTAGCCAACGATGATAGCGAATTTGACTTCATACTATTATTCTATGTGAAATTGGCATAAAATATTTATTTTATTTTATACAGTATAGAAACAAGAGTAACTGATATCATACCAACAATATATTCTATAAAAATAATTATTGGTGTGCTGACACACTTGTACTGACTTTCATATTTAGATGGGATGATCTTAAGATTGATAAATTACATTGATCTATTGTGTATAAAAAAAGAAAATTTAATTTGGACATTGTTGTTCACGCACTTAGCTTAGGTTAAATGACAACCGAAAAATTTAACATTGCTACTGATTATTGGTAGCCGATTCAATACTTTAGGGACCAACTAACTTCAGTCGCCAATTAGCAACTGAACTAGTAAATTTAGCAACCACCCAATTTTTGTCGTTGAGTTGTCACCGAAATAATGATCGTAATGTGGTTGCTGAGTTGGCGTTTAATCTCTCACAATTCCCTCCAAAATTTAGCAACAACTGCGACTGAATTATAATAGTCACAAATATTTGTCATAAATCAATTGCAATTTATTTTTTAAGCATTTTCTATGTTAGCAACTATCCAATTTCGGTGCAGAGTTGTGACTGAAATAGTAACCGAAATGTCATTGCAAAGTTGGCGCTTAATCTCTAACTATTCCCTCCAAAATTTAGCAACTGCAACTGCAACCGAACTATGATAGTGGCAAATTTTTGTCATAAATTTGTTGCAATTTATTAAACATTCTCTACTTTAGCAACCGTTGAATTTTAGTCGCCTTTTTATGACCAAAATAATGACCGTAGTGTTGTCGCAAAGTTGGCAGTTGCAAATTTTGATCATAAATTGGTTGTAATTTATTAAAATATTTGATATTTTAGTAACCGACTTATTTTGGTCACATATTTGAGATTTAAATAGCGACCAACGTGGGGTCACTGAAATGTCACATAATTCATGCTCATTCACACCAATATTAGCGACAAAAATCACATTAAACTTTTGTCAGTGACAAAAATTGCAACTAAAATTGCAATTGAGATGTGGTTGCAGAGTTGGTGCATAAACAACAACCAAAATTTGGTCTCTAAGCGGTTACTTTTATACTATGAATATACTTAATTAGTTTAAATGTGAGAACCATCGCAAAACTGTCGCAAACTTGTTGTGATAAAATCTCTTCCTATATGTAGACCTAACCCTTTGGTCCAGGCGAAAGGTCCCTAGCCACAATTAAGCCCTAGATGCTAAAATCACTTCAACGCTTCACTCCATTGCACTCGCAACTAAGCTCGAGTGGAAGGTCATCCCTTAGCCCATTCACTCTACTATGACCGCAAAGAACTCAAGGAATTGGAGGTAGAATAAATCACACCAGAGGGGAAAGGGGATGCTCCACTACCTCTCGACTCATCCTCTCAACCCTCTCCAATCTAGCTTTGTCTAACTCTCATGGTGTGTCACTCACTCACAAGGGTTACCAACAAGAACTCTAAACCCTAGTGTCAATCTAAGGGAGAATTCATTCAATCAATGCATTCATGATTAGAACTCAATAAAACATCAATTAATGGAAGCATAATAAAAAGGTTTAAAGAAACAATTACATCCTAGGGTTCACAATCCAAGTACCCACTAGGGGGTTTAGCTCTCCATGGAGCTAATTACAATCAATAAAATCGAATGTAAAAATAAAGAATCCATAGAAAATCCCCTCGATAGTCGAGATGATGGTCTTGTGGAGAGTCCTCTACTCGTCCAAGGGTCCTTTTGTCGGGCCTAAGATACACCTCGCCGGATCGGTGCCTACAAAAGCTCTCCCACTAACCTTCTTCCAAACAGAGCATGATGTCGGAGCCATAGAACCTCTCCTAATCCCTAGCTAATACCTCTTAAAACCCTAGCTGTAGCCCTCTCTCAAGTTGGGGAAAAGATAGAGAAAAAAATTCTGAAATCGGGGCTGAAATCGGCTATAAATAGGGCATGAATCGGGAATCCACACGCCCATGTGAATATTTCACATGGCCCGTGTGGAATTAACGCACGGGCATGTAGAATTTCCACACACCCATGTAGCTTCTCTGGATAACTCCTTCTTCGGCCGGCCTTGAACAGTACCTACTATAGTACTTTACTGCAGTATTACTACAGTGCCCTGCTACAGTACCGGCCCGAAACACTCCCGAAACCATGCTTTCATCGAGGTAACGTAAACAGGCACACGTTTATGTCGTAGATCACTTTGCTTCTTCAATGAACGGCCGCGTTGGTGGAGATCTTGTTACACATGCACAAGCCGGAATACTTAGAATATGACTGTCTCTGTACCCCTCCAAATCATTGTGCTGACCTGAATACAAGGAGGTTGGCACACATTCTAGCATCTTGAACCCGACTTATGTCTTCGCGTTTCAAGCTTCTCAAGATTTCCTCCAAATGGTGCACTCACGATCTACATTGGCTTCTTTCTCTAAGATTCTGCTTCACAACCCTATATGCATGAAAGTAACATAAATACACATATATTAGCGTTAAAACCTGATATAAGTAATGTTCATCATAAGGAAAGAACACTTTGTACTCTTATCACACAAGCGCTTATCACTAGTCTAGGGACATAATATGTGTTAGTTTAACATTTTTTTCCATGCTTCTCAAGAGTTAGACTACCTTGCATCCCTTTTGGATACACTTTCCACCTTATGTCTAGAAATTGATGTTTTATAGTAGGAGTATTGTTAGCTATGTTTATTTTCTTGCTTTAGTTAAAATGTGTTTACAATAGAAAGAGTTACGTCATTTGTAGTGCATAGTTGCTCCTAACAAGTCGGATACAAAGTATGTCCTAGTGGGAGAGAGGGCTGCCTCCTGGTAAGTGTGAAAGCTACTGATTGTGAATGAGAAAAAAGTGGTCATGTGTAAAGAGTTATGTAAAGTATAGAGGTAGATTAAATAAAACCCAAAAAAGTTTTTGTAGCACAATCTAGATTATAAGATAGTTCTAGCATTTGATTTTTTCCTTGTGCTATTGAAACTCCATCTCTTGTTGCCTGAGGTCAAGCACTTATCATGTCTTTCATTTTTATCTTTTCTATTTGCTTGAGGACAAGTAAATTCTTAAGTGTGGGTAGGTTTGATAAATGCTTGAGAGTGCTTGAAAGTGCATATTTTATATATCATTTATACTACATTTAGCATGGTATTTTACATGTTTAGCATGAAACTAGTACATAATTTAATTATTTTGTTCGCCATGAGCTTTTATTCTCTCTTAGGGCCAAAGAAGCAAATATGGAGTTGTTTCAAAGCAAAACAAGTCAACTTGGTAAACCAGAGCATCACCACGGCTCACAACAGTGGTGGGAACATTTTACCATGATTGTTGTCCACTGTTATCATGACTATATCAAGCTATGTCAATATGGAATCATAGAGAACAACACATAAGTCATAACAATCTCAACAACGACCATTGTAAATCATAACGGTGGTGACCAATCCACACAATGCCAATATAGACCGTGCCAAGACTCGACTTGGTGCCCAAGGAACAAACTTACTCATAATGGCCTCCACAACGGGCGTCGTGAGGCCGTGGCGGATTAGATACTCTAAATAACCTAGGGTTTTCAATCAAAGGGGAGTTTCTTTTGCCGAATTGAGTAGAGGTGGCTTGATTTCTAGAGACTTGTATGGCTGGAGATTAGTCCATCAAAATTTTAATGAATTCCCATGAGTTTCTCAAGTGGAAGTCAACGTGCATCAATAGTAGAGGGCCCGCAAAAAAATTTGGCGTTATTTTGATGATCTTGGCATCCTCTTAATCTCAATGATTGGAGATCTATCGGAGGAAGTTAGTTCAGGAATTCTTTTGCTATTTTTCCTTTGGATTATTGTCATTCATTGATTAATATTTGCATATCCAATAGAGGACCCAATTTGAGGGGAATTTCATATCAATTCACCTTGATTGTTTCTTGTGATTCTTTACTGGCAAGTCATTATTCTTTCTATTCTTTTGTGATTCATTGTATGTTTGATTAATGATGTTTTGTTGATGTGGTGAGGAAGATATACCTACACATTAGAACACCCATGCTCTATTAGATTTATGCATGCACTAAGAGATTAGACATAGCTAGGTATCTGGATTAGGGTCTGATTAGCCCTTCTAGTGGAGTTCTTGAACTTAAGGCAGACATAGGAGGCTGGGTGGAAGTGATTCCATCTAAAATTCCTAGTGTGCTAGACCTGGATGTTAAGAGATGGGGACTAGTAAGCCCTTGAATCCCCTTGGTCCAATACTAGATCGAATTGTCACCTGTTAACTCTATTTCACAAGTGATTATTGAGGGAATCATCATACGATTACGCAACTCCTTTTAATTGTACTTAATGATCCTCAACTGTATTTTATTAATTAGTTTGTAAAAGTAAAATTAAAAAAACATCTTAGACGTTTAGGCTATTGATTAAGCGAAAAGGAAGTAATAGGAGCCTCTTGTCCTTCCGTAAGGAATACGAACCTCAACCTCACCCGCAAGGTATTACTTGATGACCTATGTACTTGTGGTATACACAGACTTAACACTTAACCCACACATCTGTCATGGCCCAATAAGCATGATAATCTAACTCAATTTGCAAATGACAAGCTTTGTCATACACCAAGCGATAGGGCATGGTCCCTAACAGTGTTTTATAGTCTATTCTATAAGCCCAAAGAGCATCATCTAACTTTTCTAACTAATCTTTTCTACCAAGGGTGACCATTCTTTCAAAGATTTATTTCAACTCCCTCTTAAATACCACCACTTGGGCACTAGTTTGAGGATGATATACTGTGGCAACCCTATGGGTGCCACTATACATCTTAAGAACCCTCTCTAATTGTACATTGCAAAAATGCATGCCTTGATCACTAATGATTGCCCTAGATGTTCCAAAAATAGGAAAATTGTTTCTTCAGCAACCTATAAATAACTTTGGTGTCATTAGTGGGGAGTGCTTCAGCTTTAACCCATCTAGAAACATAGTCGACTACAACCAAGATATATTTATTCCCGTATGAACTAGGAAAAGGACCCTTAAAGTCAATATGCCAAACATCAAAGATTTTGCGGTTAATAATAGGATTTTGAGGCATTTCAAAGTGATCGGAGATGTTACCTATCCATTGACAACTGTCGCAACATTGGATGTACTTTTACACATCGTGAAAAATGGATGGCCAAAAGGAACCTGCCTCAAGTACTTTTACCGTGGTCTTGTTGGCACTATAGTGTCCACTTGTGGATCCAATGTGACATTGCTTCATAATCTCCCATTCTTCCTTGTGCGAGACGCACTTCTGAATGAACTAATCTGCACAAACCTGAAAAAGATGTGGGTCTTCCCATATATAATTCTTCACATCCATAAAAAATTTCTTTTTGAGATGTGAAGTTATATCTTTGGGAAGAACCCAGGAAACAAGATAAATTAGCAAAGTTTACAAACTAAGGTGTGTTGACCTTACCTCCTTCATTGGTGAAATAAAGATGTTCTTCGGGAAAAGAATTATTTATTTTTGCTTCATCTACAATTTTGACTCAGGAGTCTCCAATCTTGACAAATGATCAGTTGCCAAATTCTCTGCACCACGCTTATCCTTGATCTCTACACCAAATTCCTGTAAAAGCAAAACCCAACAGATTATTCTTGGCTTGGCATTAATTTTACTAAATTAATATCAGAGCATAGAATGATCTGTGAATATAACAACTTTTGACCAAATAAGGTATATACAAAATTTCTCGAATAAAAAAAAATGAAAGCTAGCAACTCCTTCTCGGTGGTGGTATAGTTCTCTTGTGCGTCATTCAAGGTTTTACTAGCATAGAATTTAGGTTGAAAGTGTTTATCCCTTCTTTGCCCCAACATGACCCAACATCATGGTCACTTGCATCGTATATAATCTCAAATGGAAGATTCTAGTCAGGTGCTACAATAATCGGTACGCTTACTAATTTCTCCTTGAGTGGTTCAAACACTGCCGAACATTTTATGGAAAACTTGAACGGTGCATCTTTCTTGAGGAGCTTTGTAAATGGTCTAGTAACCTTCGAGAAATCTTTAATGAAATGCCTATAAAATCCCATGTGCCCCAAGAAACTCCTTATGACCTTGACTAAGGAAGGAGGTGGAAGCTTCTCAATAGTATCTATTTTCACTCTATCAACCCCTATCCCATGTTGGGATATCTTGTGTCCCAAAACTATTTCTTCACAAACCATAAAGTGGCACTTCTCCAAATTTAGGACCAAGTTTGTTTCCTCACACCTCTTTAAAATCTTCCTCAAGTTTTGTAGGCAATGATCAAAAGAATCTCCGAAGACAAAAAATCATCCTTGAAGACCTCCATTATATCTTCAGTAAGATCATTAAATATAGATATCATGCAGTGCTGGAAAGTGGTCTGGCCATTGCATAACTCAAATGGCATCCATCGATATGCAAATGTAGCAATAGGCAAGTGAAGATATCTTCTCTTGATCTTTAGGAGCAATAGGGATCTGAAAATATCCTGATAGTCCATCAAAAAAACAGTAAAACATGTGCCCAGAAAGCCTTTCCAACTTCTAATCAATAAATAGAAGTGGAAAGTGATCCTTCTGAGTGGCATCGTTCAATCTCCTATAGTTGATGCATACCCTCCATCATGTAATAGTATGAGTCGGGATCAATTCTCTCTCTCATCAGTGACCAATGCCATCCCCCCATCTTTGGTACAACTCAGATAGGGCTAACCCATGCACCATCATAAATTGGGTAAATAACCTCGACGTCAAGTAGCTTGATTACTTCCGCTTTCATAACTTCCATCATATTTGGATTTAATCTCCTTTTGGGTTGAACGACTGGTTTGAAGTTCTCCATCAAAATATTGTGGGTACAAAAGGAGGGATTAATCCTTTTGATGTCGGCAATATTTCATGCAATCGCTCATTTGTGTTTCTTGAGAGCTTCCACCAATCTCCCTTTCTTATCACATGATAAATGAGAAGTGATAATAATTGGAAGTTTGGAACAATCTGTGAGAAAAGCATACTCCAAGTGATTTGGTAGTTTCTTCAATTCAAGTTTTGGAGGTTCCTCAATCGACGTTTTTAATTTCTTGTTCTCAGCATTAATCTCCACCCCCAATATCTTGTTGTTTCAAGTCTAGTAATTGTGGCATGTCACCATCCCCTTGATATTCATCTTCATTCTCCACTAACACTAACATTGCACTCTATATTTCTAGAGATAGTAAAGTATGGCTCTTCATTTCTAGAGATAGTACAGTACTGTATACTCACCTAAAGAGCACATGAATTGATCTAGGGCCTCCTCTAGAGTACTTTGAGACTTATTTTGGAATTGCCTTGACACAAATTGGAATAACTGATCGAACAATGATGTCATCACTTCCCCCTCATTCTGCCATGCATAATACTCGACTTTGTCCAACACTTCTACTGTCTAAATCTATCCATTCTTTCATTCATGATTGCCAATTGATCTATTAATGCACGAATCATGCTCACAAGGGGAGTCCGAGAACAACTGGATAAAACCAAAAATGAATCAGTATAACCAAAATAACAAAAGAGTGATAAGAATATTAAAAGAAAAATAAATGGCTAAAGTGATAAAAACACAAAGTGGTCCTAATATCTCAATTTTAACCCTGCAACGACACCAAAAGCTTGATAGGGGCACAAATCTATGTAACAATCATGGAATAGAGTGCTAAAAAGCGGGATGTCAGTCCACCGGGAACAATAAGATTACCAGTAGTAAATCTAGTTCTGAAAATTAGCCTAAATGAAATAGTGCTATGTGTGAACAAAAGAAACAGAAAACAACAACAAAAAATACAAAAATAAGGAGGAGAAGTCAAGAGAAGAAATGATGTATAGGCATAGCATTCCTCTAGAGTTTTGTAAAGTGTAGGACAGAGGTTGTCTAAACATACAATCCTATTTGAACCGAGAGGTTTTCTAAATCATACTAAGCCCCTCTTTCAAGGGTGAAGACTAACTAAATTAGTGTAGTGCTAATTCAATCACCACACAATGATATTAACACTCCATGAAACCTTAATGTGAGTTAAAACAAATTTCTTAAATAGATTATCTCCCTTGTGAAGAGACATTGTCCCTAATCCGAATATAGAATAAAGATGTCATTTCTCATAAAATCTATTCCACATGATTGCAAAGATCATGGAAATACACATTAACTCAATAGGGAGGATTGAGGGAGACGATGTCTCCAAAGTAGCAAATTTCTAGGCTTACTCACAATCCCCTCTAATCATAGTATGTCTATGCTAGGTGGGTATTTCTACTCATCACAAAGGACATCAAGATGAAATCTAGGGCTTTCACCACAATAGCAATCAACCATTACAAACACACAATTAGATTCAAATAATATGAATTACAATAAGGAAAACAAGAAAATTATGTAGATCCACAACCAATGTCAAAAGATAAAACACTAAACTTCAACTATGCCCAAACATCTAATAAATTAGCCCTCCATTAATGGAGGGTAAGCATTCAAATTACAAGACACGATGAGAATGAATGTAAACATAGAAACCCCCTTTTCAATCACGCCTGAAGTAGATTGCAGAAAAACTCCAAGGAACCTTCCGCGAACGCCACCAAGATGAGCTTGACATCTATGATTTGTTTTCCCATGATGATGAAATCGAATCCTCTCCAAACATTTTCTCCAAAAGCCTGGAGATTTTCCATCCTTCTTCACTAGCCTCGTCTACAAGAAAAGAATTCAAGATTGTCCTAAAAATACTCATCAAGTCTATTTTTATTCAACTGCTTATGAGCATAAGAACATGGCCGTAAAGAGCTGGAGAGGATGGGTTATGAGCCTTATGGGAACACTTATGGCAACAAGTCCCATTCGTAAGGCCTTCTGTTTGTGTTACTATCCAGTATACTTCATTATGATGCCCTTGTGAACACCCATACAGGCGTAAACTCCTCTGGATGGTCTTTACAGGCTTCCTTATAGGCATAAGTACTGCCCATAAAGTCCTATGGTTTGACTTTATGGGTGCCCGCAAGGTTCTCTAGAAGAGGCTTACTGCTATAAGTCAGACTGTAAGCTGCCCGTGAGCCATCCTATTTTCCTTGTTCTTATTCAATTGATACCAAGAGAACTCCATCTTCTTTGTTTTGGGTCTAGAATGCTTCTTTTGGTTCTCTCTCATCTTTAAGTGTTGTCCGAAGCCTGAGAATGTGAAACACTATATGTTTAACGTTGAATTTCACAATGTATAATTAATACATACCTTAGGAGTGGACAAAATTATATAAAATAAAAGAATATTATACACTCATTAGACCCAAAATTTGTTCCACAATAAGATGTAATTTATACAAAAAATTCTAGTGTTGGGTGCATTACAAACCATCTCCTTACAAAATATTCCAGTAGTGGATACATAACAAAATATTTGATTGCCCTATTCACTAATAGAAAGCATCATCTCTCAAAAATTGGGCATTTTATTCAAGATCAAGGCTTTCCTTGGATTATAGTAGTGTGGTGCTATTCTGTGTTGGGAAGGCTGCATCTTCAAATAATGTAAAGGTTTATTCATTCTGTTCTCCATCCATGTTTTTTTTTTTTTTGCAGTAGGTTTCCTGCTTTTTAGTGCCTTAACCATCAACAACAAACATTTTATACATTAATATAAAATAAAAAGGAAATTCTTTGTTAATTATGAATAAATTGAGAACAACTAATAGATTTAATTGTCTAACAGTGATGAATAAAACAAATTGTGAATTATTCCTCCCAACAATTAGTCCACCATGGAGAGCACCCTATAATTATCAGTCACTATGTTATTTCTTTCCAAATTAACACAAGCTAACACTAATTTTAATGTAAAAATATTTATGGTTTTCGATCTTTACGCTAATGATAGTTACACAACCTTGAGCACTAGTAGGAACCTTTTTTCCCTTTTGATGCTTGTATAGCACTTGGCATTCTTCTTTGCCTGCTCTTCTTGCTTTATCAAATATTGGTCTCATCTAGTATCGGAGTTGCCTCAACTTGGGGGCTACCACTTGGAACCTAGAGAAATATTACATAATCAGCAACAAAAAAATGAAAGAAACACTTTGATAATATTAACAATAAAAAACTTACATTGTTATCTCTTTTTGGATACCTTAACTTTTTATGCCCTTCTTCATGGCAAATTGTACACTTGAACACTCTACCATGCCTAGACATCTTTGCTTAATTGCCATTTTTTCCCCTCTAGTGGCTCTCTCCTCCTCTTCTTGATAGGTCTTTAAGGCAGATTTCTTCACTACAACTGGTTGTAGTGGCCCCTCATCACTAATTGGCAAAAATTCTCTGCCCTTTACTAGATTAACAATGTAAGTATATGCCTTTAAATATGTACCTCTTTTAAACCATTCTGCTACAAAATCTTCTGGATCAGTCCCATTAAATGAAATAATATCCAAAACATGTTCACAAGGAATTCCACTTTTATTTCATTTCCCTCAAGAGCAACTTTGGCATGCTAACAATACTACATATCTCTCCCTTACATGCTGCATTAAGTCATCTCTAAAGACCTCATGCTTACACCTCCATTCCATTCCACAAACCACCTTGAACCATTTTTCCTTTGCTTCTCAATCCTTGTAACAAAATTCGGCCCACAAGAAATTTTCCACTTCAATGCATATTATTTTTTCACAGTAATTATAATCATTACATAGTGCCTAATATCTTCAAGCATTGTGATTATTGGCTTGCTTCTAGATTCTAAGATTACTCCATTGAATGCTTCTACTTGTTATTATGAATGACATCACACTTGATTAAATCAGTAAAGAATGATTTGTACCAACCTGAAATTAGCCACTTGTCCAATAATTCCTCCACAGCTTTAGCCCCACCCTTTATTTCTTTCTTTTTCTCATTTTGTTTCTTCATTTCAAGTTCACTTGTAGATCTTGAAACACTCCAAAAATGAATCTGCAAATCCTTTCCTGGAAGCTTTTTGCCCATCATGCACAGATGTGTCTTGCACAAATCCTATGCTCAATGTGTGGTAAGAATTCATTCATTGCATGGATTAGGTCATGCAATAAAGACGTTGATAAAATTAAAATCTAGTTTTACACAAAGAAAAATATTTAGATCAATGTTATACAAACCTTTTGCAGTCACTTATAAGAGACCATCCTAGTCCATCCCCATTGTTAAGATCAACACTTAGTTGCTCAATAAACCAGGAGCACGTTTTTGTTATCTCCTTATCTACAATTGCTCAAGCTATATGATACATCTGATTGTTTTTATCTGTCCCAACAACCACCAAAATATGTCCTTTAACAACTCTCTTCAGAAAACATCCATCAAGGCCAATAAGGCTCCCACAACCACTTACAAACCCTTCTCTGACTACTACCAAACAGTTGTACATCCTCTTAAACATTGTTGGTTCTCCTGTGTTTTATCTTTTAGAGATAATGACTACCCTGCTACCAAAATTTGTAGATTTTAATTCCAAAGCATAATTATTTAATACCATAAAATATTTTTTGAACTACTCTTCAATCTTTCTTAGAGCTAGACCCTTACCATTTCTACACACCTTCTTACTAATGAATACTCTCGATTCTTTCCTAATTATTTCCTTCAAGTGTTGAGGCCTAATAAAATGAATAAAGTTTATAACCTCACCAAACATGTTGGCTACAACATGGGCCGTCATCCTTTTATTCCTAGTGGCCCCTAAAAGGAAGAGTGTTATGCCATATAGTGTTTAACAACAAACATTTTCTCCCCAAAGCACCAGGAACAAAAAATTAGCCAACTACAATTTTTCCCACTACACTCAGTCCTCAGCCTAGATTCCTTATCCTTAATATAGTTGAATTCAAATCCCTTTTCTTGTTGAAAATTGGACAAGTTCCTTCTTAAAAAGTTTTAAATCTAGAAACGTTAGGCCTAGGCAGAAATTCTGCAAAGGGACATTGGGGTTGTAGTGCTTCCCACCGGACCAATGCCTCCTCTCATCATCTGCACTGGATCCATGACTTGTATCATCATAACTCACAGTATTAGATGATTTAATATGATCACTACCATAGCTAGTTACATTCCGTATGTTAGTATTATGTACAACAGCGTGTCTAGTGGTCCCATCTGCATTAATGTCATTGGACTGCCTTATATTTCCATCTCCATTGTTATCTTTATCAGCATCCTCAAAAATTGTTTCTTCACTTCAACATATTTCTTTAATTTTTCCCTAGCTATTTCTCTTTCATCATTAGGATTTGAAGTATAGTCTATAAAGGAAGCATCTATCAAATTGTCCTCATCATCCTTACTAGCTTCATTGCCATTATTGATCTGGTTGTCCTATCTAGCTGATGAGTGAATTTCATATAGATATTTTTTATACCCTTTTCATGTATTTATCTTGTCTTTAAGCATTTATTTGTTATGATTGAATGCTACTATGGGTATTAGTGTGTAATTGTGCAAGAAAATAGGCTATTGTTCAAATGAACAGGATTCGACATAGATATAGTGTGAAAAGAGGTCAAAACACAGTGTTACAGGTGAAGCACGGTCTGAGCATGGTGTGTTCCCTCCCCAAGAAAATCTCTAGAATTCCTCATTAGGCGAAGCATTGGTACTATAGAAACACTGTAGTTGAGTTACTGTAGCATAACTTGGAGGAAAAGCACAGTTTCTGTGCCCAAATCACGAGCGTACATGTGGGAGCACAGACTATCACGCCCGTGCTCACCCCGTGATTTTCTCTGATTTGGAGAAATGGACGAGCACAGGGCATAAGCATGCCCGTGCTTAGGATGTGATGAGCCCGAATAGCACCTTTGAAGCCAAATCTAGGTCATTTCTTTGGGGATCCTTTTCTCTTTTTCTTGGGGGCCGGCTGCCAAGGTCTTCCCCTTCACATTCTAGTACTAGAGTGAAGCTATGGTGCTAGAGCATAAGTGGAGTGGAGCTTAGCCGGTGGGACTTCATCGGAGCGCAGTCGGAGTGATTTGCAAGGCAAAAAAGGGAGTCTTTCATGGTTTCTATTTCTTTTGTTTTCCTTAGTATTGTATTAATTTGTAAAACTATGAGGGCTAACCATTCTTCGGTGCCCTGGATCTATGAACTTGGATGTTTATGTGTTATGTTGATTTACTTGTTTTTAATGTCTACGGAGTTCTGATGTGTTCTTGTGTTTATTCATGTGTTGTATAACTTGGCTTGCTTGATTTGCATAGTTGTTTGTGTAAAACTTGGCGTGGGTGGATTACCATAGTTGTGATTGTCTTGTGTAGTTGCAAAACTTGGAGTGTATGAAGCATATAGTTACACTTGTAAAACTTAGCGTATTTAAGAGGCGTAGATGTAATGTTTCTTTCGAGCACTTGCAAGGATC
The DNA here is from genome assembly GCF_009730915.1 of Dioscorea cayenensis subsp. rotundata. NCBI lineage: Eukaryota > Viridiplantae > Streptophyta > Magnoliopsida > Dioscoreales > Dioscoreaceae > Dioscorea > Dioscorea cayenensis. The sequence continues at coordinate 11,867,755 of NC_052489.1, forward strand.
TTAGGATGTACCTGGTAGACATTAGAAGCAAGTCCATACACATTTCTCTAGGGTATTAGTCTGGGGCACTGCTCTATCTCTGTGTTTCTCACCTACTTCATTTCCTACCCTTACCTATCATGTTTTCCCTTTTAGATTATCTAGCTATCATCTTTCCCTGAATTAGTGATCTAGCTAGAAATTAGAAGATCAATTAGTACTAGGAGTCCAGTCCTAGTGGTTCGACAACCCTACCCCTCATGGGGTACCACTTTATTACTTGTTACGATCCGTACACTTGCGGAGAGTGCATCACCAACTTCCAACTCAACATTATCAAACTACGTAGTAATGTTAACTCAACATTATCGAACTACATAGTAATGTTTCTAGTAATATCATGGCATATTTAATATTTGAAATCTCCACATAAACATCCACTGTCCTGTGTTTCCTTAGTTGATCAACTAAACCTACAATGCCCTGTTTATTGTAAATATTTTTCAGTGTTCTGTCATCATCCATATAAGACAACTCCACAAAATTTTTGATATCATACCCTAGCTCTTTGACATCTCTTAGCATATCCCAATAGCAAAGGTCGGTCAGATCAACATAGAACGCAGTCCTTGATCCATTCAAATATTGAAAATCTCTATCCCTTACTAATTGCCCTCCATGATAATATTTGATAATGAACTCAAACCAAGAAGTCATATTGTTTTGTGAATAAACAAGAAGTTAGATGTTGAGGGTGGTTGTAAAAATTCCTTTAACCTTTTTTCCTAATGTCATTATTGATAGAATTATGCATTTATTATCCAAAACAAGGCTAATTTTTAAACTATGCAACCTGTTTGCACTAAAATCATTTTTAAACTATGCAAATTGGCATAAATATTTATTAATAGTTGTTAATAGAAGACAGTGGCCGCATCAAACCATGATTTTTAAGCTATAAATTAAACAACACTTGTGATAAAGGAAAAAGATACCCTAGCTATTCAAGATATGGCAATCACCACATCACACAAACCTTAATTTTTAAGGTGCAAAGTGAAGAACACTAATGATCTAGGAAAAACAACTTCAATAGTTATCATCAAAGGAAAGGAAACCCTTATTGCTGTGAATATGGAAAAATAATGTAGATGCATAAATGTAAGCTATAATCAAATCCCAAATTTTAAGCGGTTAAGGCCACATAACTATACGTCAGAGGTGGTCTCTAAAATATTCAACTTATTCAAAGGATATCCAACCTCATATTGAAAAGTTTGAAAGAAACTTGCCACTTGGAAAAGGTGAATGGGTGATAAGTGATTGTGTATTAGTAATACGAAGTATTTTTTTTCTAACAATGAGCATTACTTTTATCAGGTTTTAACACTAATACATGTGTATTTGTGATACTTTCGTGCATGTAGGTTTGTGAAGCTAAGTATTAAGAAAAGAAGCCCAAGTAGATCGTGAATATACTATTTGGTGGAATCTTGGAAGGAACAAATGCAAAGACACAAGTTAGGTTCGAAGATACATGAATGTGTGCCAACCTCCATGTATTCAAGCAATTGCAATGAGTTGGAGGGGCACGAAGGCAGTCACATTTGCATATCCCGACTTGTGCATTGATAGCAAGATCTTCACCAATGAGGCTTTTTATTTAAGAAACGTCGTGATCTACGGCATAGACGTGTGTCCGTTTATATTGCCTCGATAAAAAGTGTGAAATCAGGAGTGTTTTGGCGGGGGTACTATAGCAGGTACTGTAGTAAATCATTGTAGCAATGAACTATAGAAGTTACTGTTCACAGCCGGCCGAAAATTAGGATTCCAGAGAATCCACACGGGTGTGTGGAAATTCACATGACCGTGTGAAAATTTCAAAGGGGCGTGTGAAAAATCCACAGGCCCGTGTGGATGCCCGATTCCAGCCCTATTTAAGCCGCGATTCAACCCGATTTTGGGACCATCTTTCATCATTCTCTCCAAATTTTCTCCATCTTTTGAGAGGCCGTCGGCTAGGATTTAGAGAGGCTTTTGGCAAGTCTTTAGAGTGGTCCTACGGATTCGACACCATGCTTCTCTTGGAAGAAGATTATTTGAGGAGCTTTCGTCGGCATCGATCCGGCGAGGTGTGCCCTAGGCCGGACAAGGGGTCCTTTGGAGAAGAAGTGGCTACTCCACATAACCATCGACACAAATACTGAGGGGGTTTCCTATGGATTACTTGTTTTTATTTTCTATTTCATTATTGATTGTATCTTGCTCCATGGAGAGCTAAACCCCTTAGTAGGTACTTAGATTTTGTAAACCTTAGGATGTTTTTGTTTCATTGACCTTTTATTATACTTTCCTTAATTGATGTTTCTAATTGAGTTATAATCTAGAATGCTTGTTGAATGATTTCTCCTTTAGAGTGACACTAGGGTTGAGAGAGCATCATGGTAACTTTTGATGTGATTTATCATACCTCCACGTTCCAAGAGTTCTTTGCGGAGAGGGTCGAGAGGGTGAGTTGAGAGGTAGCAGAGCGTCCCCTTTCACTTCTGATGTGATTTATCATACCTCCACGTTCCAAGAGTTCTTTGCGGTCATAGTAGAGTGAAGGGCTAAGAGATGAACTCCGCTGGGGCTTAGTTACGCGAGCAATAGAGTGAAGCGTTAAAGTGAATTTAGCACTTGGGGCTTAATTGTGACTAGGGATCTTTCACTTGGACCAAAAGGTTAGATCTACACATAGGAATAGGGTTTATCACCTGGAATCCCTAGAGTGTCTTGCAACTTTACACAGTGTGAGGTGTTGACACTGTTTGATTTCTCCGCCGGGGCATAGTGTAGAGTTAGTCATGGTTGACCTTAGGTTTGGGACCGTGTATTCAAGGATGTCCACGACTCATTAAGCATCAGTTAGGAGACAAAATAGTTGGTCTTGCACTTGAAACATTAGTATTAGGGGGGCCATTGTCCGAGTACCCCACTTCTATCGATTGCCTTTCCTCTCACTTATTTGTGCTTCTCGTTCTTGTTTCTTTTATTTCTGTTTACATTACATTTCATCAACATAATCATTGTTTATCTTCACTTGGTTAAGTAGCAATCTTAGTATTTTTATTCCTTATTCCCTACGGATACGATACCCCACTCACTCGGGATTTATTACTTCGACAAACCCGTGCACTTACGGGTAACACGCAAGGGGCTTTGTCAATAGGTAGTGGCTCAACAGAAATAAATGAGTTAATGCCCAGAGGAAATACAATTTAATGAAATAGGAAGAGTATGTAAAGCAAGATAGGAATAAGGCATTGCAAGGATTAGTTTGAGGGAATGCAATGATGCTAAACTAGGATATTATGATTATGAATTCATTAGCATTCTTCCATCAAGATATCTTAGTATGTATATGCGTTATACAGAAGAATTTCAGAATATCATAACTTAATCATATGCTTTTAGATCTTTTGATGAATTTATTTCCTACTGGTTCAATAGATAAATAAATAAACATAACAACAAAAAATCTCAAACAAATAAAACATCTTAACTTCAACTCAGCCAAGTGGACTCAGCAGAACTATTTGAAAATTGGGTCAGATTCAAACATGGACCCATTGCCATAAAAATAAATAACTCAACACCATATGAAAGATTTCATTACATTGACTAATCAAATGCTTTTAACAGCACAATTAGGTAATATTAGTTATCACAGCTCAAGTTTGCCTCAATTCAAGAAGAAATCACCTTCATGCAAAAGACTGTCAAATAGAACAACATACTAATATTAGTAAGTACAAACTATGTTTTGTTATTTAAAGCCAACAACATCTAAATCGCAAAGTCCTTTAAAAACTTCACCCATCCACAGAGAGAGATACAAGTACTGTAAAATTTAATTAATGCAAACAAATGTGTGCAACGCAACTTTTAATAATCCCCTTCGTGGTCTTCTTATGTGGCCCCCCTCTCCAATCAAGAATTGGTTCCCAACTACCTTTGGTACCAAATGTGAAGGGCACTAAACTTATTAATGTTTAAACATAAAACCCATAAAAAAACCTAACATAAGGTAACATTCTAGGACAAAATATCATAACACATCAAAGCACTAACCCTAACCTAACCCATATAAATAGAAGCAAATCTAAAATTAATGAAAAGAAACATAATGCCATCTACTTTCTCTCTTACTTGGACAGACACTTGCAGGGCCAATAGTTGCACCAATGTCTTGGAGAGGATTCAAGATTGGTGGCTGGGGAGATGATTTGTATGTGGGAAAAAAATTGGGTTGTAGTGTCCTTTTCAATGATGCCAAAAGTTAAGCAAATAAAGCAACTATGGCCGGAATTGAGATGATTCGCCGGTGAGGTGGATGTTAAGGCTGGAGGTTCGCGAAATGGAGAAAAAGGAGAAGGGAAATATTGTTTAGGTTTGTGGGTTTTCGTGTTCGTGGGCTTTGAAAATGAATTCCACAAATGACGTGGAATTTTTTCTTTTTTTATTAATAATTTAAATTTATTGGGTAATATTTTATTATTTGACTTGCCACATAATCACTGACAGATGTTACAGGTTGGACCATATTTTCCCAATCAAATTAATAAAGGGATTAAATTGAGTCATTTCATAATAGAGGTATCAAAAGGGCAATCTAAGTAAAATACAGGGACTAATTAGGGGATTTTTCCAAGCAAAATACTTCAAGATGCAAACATGTTAAGTCCATGAAAGATCTTGAAGAAGAAAAAAATAAGTGGAAGGTGAGATACGAAGCTGAAGATTTGGGAAATAAAAAGAATCTAGATCAATTCACAAAACAATAAAAACTGTTAAGGCAGATATTGGGAGAAGAATATAATGGGAATGATGAAAATAGTCAAAGGTGTTATATAGTTATGCTTAATACATTATGATGCAACTTAATAAAAGTATTTTTTTAACATTTTTTATTTATTGTGCAGTGGAGATGAACAAGAAGATTATTAACTTTAATGATTATATTTTTTCAAGTTTGTTTTATTTGATATTTACTTTTTCTTGCTGGATAACAAAGTTATTATGAGACCAACGTTTGAATACAAATTTAAGATTTGAATTCTTTTTTTATGAAATAGTATGTATGATATATCTGGTAATTTTATTTTATATTTTTATTGCCAGTAAGTCAATCGTTTTTGATAAAGGAGTCGTATACAAATTTGCTTGGATGATTTTCCTTTTATGATACAGTGGTAGAGATACAACTTAGCATTGATATTTTAGTTTTTTGATACTTAGTATTGATGCTTTTATGTTTGGATGGTAGCTGTTGTTTTTGAATCATTGTAGACAAATGATTATATTGAACATTTAATTCTTGGCTTTACTGTTTGGAGATAAATATTTGGATTGAATCCGTTAGAATTAAATATCTATATTAACAATGAACTATTAGTACAATTTTTTATAACATAGAGAAATTTAAACCATAACCTATGATTTAATATTAACTGTGGAAATAATCATAGCTAAACATAATAGAACAAGACAAAATCATTAAGAAATTGAAAAATCATCGACAAAGCCATTACTCTCTATGAAAATGATCCCAAATAAAGCATAATGAGACAAGACATATATTCACTATTCTTTATGAATTTTTTCATAACAAATTTTAATAGAGAAATAAGGATACCATTGGCTATGATTTTATTCATAGCCAATAATCTTTTCCCTCTACCATTTCTTTTCTGAAGCAATGAATTTTTCTTACATTTCTCTACCAAAATAACTTAGAGAAGGAAGTGAAATTTCCTATATGAAACATAAAATCATAGAGAAAGACTTTTCCCTATCTCTACGATTCATTTTACGATTTTTTACTTTATAGAGAATATTATTTATCTACGATTGTGTTATATTTCCCTACGAATTTTTCTGTAGGCATTGGTCAAATTTCTTATAGTGGAAGAAAAAAAACATGACTTTGAATGCTACATAAACTCTTCATAATGCACCTACTTATAATGAATTTCATTGATTATAAATTTTGATTTTTGCTACAATAATATATCTTATTTACAATTTACCTTAATTACAAGATTTATAAAATCTGAACTTTTCTTATATTATGATATCAATTCAAGATTGATTTTTTTTTGTTATACCAATGTAGTAGAATTTTCTTTGATTATTAATATCAAATATGCGAGAAACCACTAGCAGTCTAGTGGTAACTCACTACAAAATACTTAAGGAAATGAGTGTTCAAAATTTTGCTTTTATATATAGTATTGTTCACAAGTGTATATATACTCAGGTCTAATATTGTTCATCAGTATTATACTATTATTTATTAGTCCTAGTGTGGGTCTCTTGTAGGAGGAATAGTATTTCCCCATCTAGAGTTGCATGGAAAAAGAAATGTATTTTTAGGGGGTCATTAAATCACTATAACTAATGCATTTTCATATTTGTCTGTTCTTATAATAATGTTCATTGCCTTTGTCAAAAATATAAATTTCAAACATGCAGTTCTATTATACTTCTTCCTCAAGTATACAAATACTATTTTAGAGCACTTATTTTGAAGCATGAGATGGATAAAATACTTTTTGTTCCCATCATAAGGATGTTTTTTTTTTAATTCACTGAGTAATGGTATCATAGTTATCATAACCACAATCCTATAACATTCGTATTTTATTTAAATTTGTTCAAACAAAATTTTCATCATAAGCACTCCATTTTCATAGATAACCATTTGAAAAACCGTCATGATTGCCTAATGCTAACTATCTTAATTTTATTTATTTTAATATTTATATATATATATGAATCAAATGATCACTTAGGTTGTCTATTTATGCGTGGCCCATGTGGATAAATGGGTGGTTCTTTTCACTCAGTACTCAACCTCTTATATAAAAAGAAGTTGAAGGAAAAGTTTTCAAGAGACTTTTCAAAAGAAAAACAAGGATAAGAAGAAAGATGGGGGCTTCGATGCCTAACTTATTTAAAAAAACAGACCTCCACCCAATCAGCCATCTCCTACCCCACCACCCACAACTAAGAAAATTCTTAAATGGCGCAGCACATCACGTGATCACCACTCCATCCATTAGAAGAATCAATATAAGAAAGACAAAAAAAAATAAAAAATCTCATATCTCCTCTTCATCTCAACTTGAGGCCTCACTTGCCAAGCATCAACAACAATGGAGAAGAATCAGCACAAACATCACTTTTTATTCGTAGCCTTCCCCATCCAAGGCCATATCAATCCAGTCCGCCACCTAGCCATGCGTCTCACAACCCTCAGCAACACCACTGTCACCATCTCCACCGCCGTCTCCTGCCACCGCCGGATGTTTAACGTTTCTGACCCCAACCAAGAAATCCAGGAGGGAAACCTCACCTACATCCCATTCTCCAATGGATACGACAATGGATTCAACTCCGAAACTGACGACCCCAAGCTCTACCTGTCCACCTTCAAGCAAAATGGTCTAAAAACACTCTCCACCATCGTCCAATCCCTTTCCCAACGTGCTCGCCCAGTGACGTGCATAATTTACACCATTTTGATGTCCTGGGCCGCCGGAGTTGCTCGTGAGCACAACATTCCTTCAGTGTTTTTTTGGAACCAGACTGCCACAGTGTTTGCCATCTGCTATCACTTTTTTCACGGTTACGAGAGCTTGATCACAGACCACGCTAGCAACCCGGAGTTCACCATCCATTTACCGGAGTTGCCGCCACTCAAGATCAAAGAGTTACCGTCATTCATCACGATCACTGACCCGAACCATCCCTTCTTCTCAGGGCTCTTTGCTTTACGTGGTGATTTTGAAGCTTTAGATTTGGAAGCTGGGGATAGGCAGCTGCCAAAGGTTCTCTTTAACTCGTTTAGTGCCTTGGAGACCAGTGCGTTGGCCTCAGTTAATGAGATTGAGACTCTAAGTATAGCACCATTGATGCCATTTTTATTCAGTAGCCCTGTAGATGAGGTGCATAGGGATTTGTTCAAAAATGATGAGAGGGATTACATGAAATGGTTGGATTCGAAGGAGGAGGGGTCAGTGGTGTATGTGTCATTTGGAAGTGTGGCAATGATGAAGAGGACTCAGATGGAGGAGATGATGAAAGGGTTGAAGGAGAGTGGGAGACCATATCTATGGGTCGTGAGGAAGGATAACAGAGAGGAAGGAGTTGAGTTGGACGGAGGAGAGGAAGGGATGGTGATCCAATGGTGCTCTCAATTGAGAGTATTGTCGCATAGAGCGGTCGGGTGTTTCGTGACACACTGTGGGTGGAACTCCATGCTAGAAAGCTTGGTTTGCGGAATGGCAATGGTGGGAGTGCCCCAGTTTTCGGATCAAGCGACGAACGTGAAGCTGGTGGAGGAGGTGTGGGGGAGTGGGGTGAAAGGAAAGGTTGATGAAGAAGGGGTGTTGAAAGGGGAGGAGCTGAAGAGATGTTTGGACATGGTGATGGATGAAGGGGAGGAGAGTGTGAGAATAAGGAGAAGAGCAAAGATGTGGAGAGACAAGGCTTTGGAGGCAGTGAATGAAGGAGGTTCTTCTTATGCTAATCTTCAGGCATTTCTGTCTCTCTGGTAATTAAGTGATATATCAATGTATTTTTCTTTTTTTCTTTGATCTCGCAATGCTTGAACTTTTATCTTGGCTAGAAATGATTAGAGTTCACCTTTTTATTTTCTTAAGAGGCTGCACGAAACAATTGCACGAATGACATGGCCCTCATTTTCTCTCTCCTATTCAGTTTTATTAAAAAATAAAAATAAAAACAAAATACTAAAGTTAAAACACTACAGAACATTAAAGTTAGGGCTCTTCTCCCATCACATCTACTTCTCTCCTTTGCTTCTCTATCGGTGATAACTTTGCCTCGTCTACTCCACCGGAGTCGCCTACAGTGCAGTTGATCGTCATGGCATTCTCCGGTTAGGGCTATTCTCCCATATTCTCCCATCCATCGGCGTCAACTGCACCCTCACATTCTCCAGGCACCGACGTTGACTGCAGCCAATCGTCATCACATTTCCATCTGCCTTCATCGCACCTTCTACCAAACTAGTCTTGTTCATACTCACCTCATCACCGGCGGAATCATTTTCTCGAAGAGCTCACTTTCCTCTCCTTCTTTACCCGTCGAGGTCGATTGCAACCTTTTATCGAAGCATTCTCTGACCACCGTCATCACATTCTCTACCTCATCACCGACATCGCCCATAGACGTAAGTCCCTGAAAATAAATTGTAACGTTTATGTGTATTCTTGTAAATTTCATTTAGGTTTAATCAATGATTATTGGGCTATGATTATTGGGCTATTGTGTGTATTATAGATTTCATTGTTAATGTATCGGGCTGTGATTATTGGGCTATTGTGTGTATTATAGATTTCATTGTTAATGATTATGGTGCTTAATTCCGAAGAAGAAGTTTATAATTTCTATATTGAGTATGCTCGGCAGGAAGGATTTGGTATTACAACAAAGAGTAAAAGGTTGGATGATGATGGGAAGTTGAAGTATTATACACTTGCATGTGTAAAAAGTAGAAAAAGGATATCAACAACAAAAAATTATTTCAATCCAAGGTTATCCACCAAAACAAATTGTCAAGCGAAGATTAATGTGATTTTTGGCAATGATGGATGCTTTACTATTTCTAGTGTCATTTTGGAGCATAATCATACACTTAGTCTGCATAAATCTCGTTTCCAAAAGTGCAATAAAAAAATAGATGCACATGTCAGAAGAAGGCTTGAAGTAAATGATCAAGCAGGTATAACTTTAAGCAAAAATTTTCATTCATTAGCTATTGAAGGTGGGGGGTATGAAAATCTGACATACATTGAGAAGGACTGTTGGAACTACATTGCAAAAGCAAGGCAGTTCAGACTAGGAGTTGGGGATGCTGAGGCACTTGCAAATTACTTCTTACGCATGCAACAGAGAAATTCTAATTTTTTTCATCTCATTGATATGGATGAGGAAGGCCGTTTAAGAACTGTGTTTTGGGCAGATGCAAGGTCAAGATCGGCTTATGAAGCCTTCGGCGATGTTATCTCTTTTGACACAACATACTTAACAAATAAGTATGATATGCCTTTTGCTCCATTTATTGGTGTAAATCATCACGGGAAAACGATCTTGTTTGGATGTGGTTTGTTATTGAAGGAAAATACTGAAACTTACATATAGTTGTTCAAAACTTGGCTAGAATGCATGTCGGGTAAAGCCCCCAAAGCAATCATTACAGATCAATGCACGGCCATCCAAGTTGCAATTAGAGTGGTCTTTCCAAATTCTCATCATCGTCTCTGTCTTTGGCACATTATGAAAAAAGTTCTTGAGAAGCTTGGTTGACTGAGTGAATACAAAGCGATAAAGAGAATTTTGAAAAGTATCATTTATGAAGCAGTTGACATTCAGGATTTTGAAGACATTTGGTTGATGATGGTAAAGGACTATAATGTTGAAAAAAATGAATGGCTAAATTCTTGGTACAAAATTCGGCATCGATGGGCTCCCGTATATGTGAAAGGCATTTTTTGGGCGGGGATGTCCACAACTCAAAGAAGTGAAAGCATCAATGCTTTTTTTGATAGATATGTTGGTCCAACAACATCATTGAAACAATTTGTGGAGCAATATGATAATACGTTGAAAAGTAAGTTCGAAAAAGAAGCAAAGGCCGATTTTGCATCCTTTAACTATAGTTTTCGAATGTTAACTGATTGTTACTTTGAGAAGCAAATACAAGAAGCCTATACAAATGAAATCTTTAAGTTGTTTCAAGATGGGTTGCAGAAAATGTTATATTGTAATCTTTCACTTATCATATTAGATGGGCAAATAAGTACATTCCAAGTGACGGACATTTTCAGGGGGAAAGAAGGCAAAGTTAGAAGGCAAGTGGAATTCAATGTGTACCACAATTGAGGGGAACTTGATATTAAATGCTCACGTAATTTGTTCGAGTTTAGAGGAATTCTTTGTAGACACATTTGCAAGGTTTTGATTGAGAAGAATGTAAAAGAAATCCCAAACCGATATATCTTACCCCAGTGGAGAAAGGATATAAAATGAAGGCATACATGTGTGGTGAATTGCTATGATGACCCACAAAGTAGTGAGGAAAAGGGCCGATACAATAAATTATGTTCTCATTTTTCTAAAGTTGCTGAAATTGGGGCCAGCTCTACGGAGAAATATAATTTTTTGATGAAACACATGGATGAAGCAATGGAAAAGTTGATGGACAATGCACATTATTATGGGAGTCATTCTAATGAAGTTCTACATCCAATGTTTTTATAAGAAGATAATGAGCAACGCCAAACCACAAGTACAAGCATAAAATTTAGAAGCCCTCTAACGGTACGAAGCAAGGGCCGACCACCATCAAAGAGGAAGATGTCTAAAGTAGAAGAAATGATCAGTAGAAATAAGAAAAAGGTAGTTATATTCTGTAAAAAATTTCTTGTTATAACATTTATTGTTTCCCTTAAATTTGCTATTAATTCTTTCAGAAGACTCAATCCAAGGATGGTAATGACAAACAAGCTGAAATTTGCACACAAGAAAGCATGGTAATGACTATATATTTGAAATTTATATCTAGTATTGTGTTTTATATTTTTTTAAACATATTAATGCATAATTTTTCTGTTTAGGTAAATTCAAATTCTCTTTCAACCTTTGATTGGTTTAGTCATTCACACAAGAATCCAATGTCTTCTTCATGGTATTCCAATTATTCATTTCTATTGATTTATTTAACTATGACATGAATTTTTCTTATTCTTGTTGATTGTATAATTCTTATTAATTTATCAACAGGGCAATAGAGACCCAAGGTGACCAATGCTCAACAATGTGTGAGAATGAGGTGGAGAGGCCAAAACAAAAAAAAAAAAACAAATTATTGGATGAGTTCCACGTTAGTGTAACATCTTTGTGTTATGAAACAAATATTGTTGTGAATTGTTAACTTTAAGTGTTGTATGGTCTTTATGTTATGAAACAAATATTGTTGTGAATTATTAACTTTAAGTGTTGTATGGTCTTTGTGTTATGAAACAAATATTGTCGTGAATTGTTAACTTTAAGTGTTGTATGATATTGTCAAGCTTCGGATGAGTTCTATGAAGGTGTTTTATGGTGTTGTGTGGTTTTCTTAACTTAAAGTGTGTTGGTAATGTGCAACTGATATTTTCAATTATGCAGCTGAGATTGAGTTTTCAAGTGTGCAGTTGTTGATTTTGTTTTCAAGTGTGCAGCTGATATTGAGTTCTTAACTTTATGCAGCTGATATTTAGATTTTAAAGTTTGCATTTTTGAATTGTACATCTTAGATACAGATTCAATATTACAAATTCATTTCAATATTACATATTCAATAATACATATTAATTTCAATATTACATATTCAATAATATATACTCAAATCAATGCTGCAAACTCAATTCAATATTACAAACTCAATACAATATTACAGACTCAATACAAATTCATAATTTAAATATAGACTCAATTAGGCCACTCTGGTCTTTCCCAGTAATGCTGCAGCCTTCAGGTCAAACTATCCTAAACTACAAAAAGAAACACATGTGAAACAAGGAAAAGGCAATTGACTTTAAATATCCATTAAGAATTGAGAAGTTGCATTGATTAAACAAAACATCCCTGATTCAACAAGAACCCATAAAATTCACAATCAATCTAAAAAAAACATCAGTCTTTGTCCATAACATACAAGAATTGCATCTCTAATAATAAATAATACTCAATCAAGAGTCTTCATTGGCAAATTATTGACAATTTATGCACAAAAGAAGAACACAATATGAGACCTTTCTAGTCCTGCCGATCTCATCAATGCAGCAGCTCAATAATATATACAAAAGTAAATAGTTGGAAATCAAACAAAAGGAAATACTTGGAAGAAAAAAGATTCATTTCAATATTACAGACTCAATAATATATACTCAAATCATTATTACAAATATAAATTCATAATTTAAAGTGTTACATACTCAATTCGGCCACTTTGGTCTTTCTTAACAATACTACAGCCTTTAGGAAGGGCTCCATTTTGTGTTTCTCAGCATAATTAGGTTACCAACAAAGAAATAACAATCACACAAGAAAAAGAACACACCTAAAGCAGTTGTAAAAATTAACATGACTCAGATATGCATAATCTCTATCAGGGACGAACAATGAATCGATGGCTGCAGTAGTAACTGCCTCGCCGGTCGATGTTAGGTTGCACATCATCATAGCCACTACATAATACCAACTTCCTGCAGCAGCATATGAGTGGCGGTTGCCTACTGAGGAGCAAGCCATCCAAGCCACTACATAACCACTACAAAGACAAAAGAGAAACAAAGAAGAGGGGGAGCCCTTTTGTGTTTCTCAGCATAATTAGGTTACCAACAAAGAAACAATAGCAAACAAATTATAGGCATGTATATTTTCAATCACAACATATTACCCATTCAAAAGAAAAAGAGCACACTAGTAGTGTCACACCCACCCCTTCCACCGAGGTAAATGTGGCACCCATCAGTTAAAATTCCCTTTTAACTGGAAACTGACACCCTGTTTTAAACAAAATCAGACCTACAAATCACAATTTACAACTTCACTCCAACTACAGGTTCAAATACATAAATACCATGAATACAATAACTCAAATTTGCGGGTACAACCGCTACAAGATCACGACACCAATAAATAGAAAGAAAGATATGGGACCCACTGCAATCTTGGACTCAACCTGACTAGCTCTATAGTCGAACATGCAATCTAGGGTCCTTCTCCTGCAGCTACAGCACATTCAGTTGGTCGGTAGTGGCTTAATAATTTCAAATAATTAAATACAGTGTATATAAAGTATATAAATACCAACTGCTCAAATAATTTTTCAATTTTTCCAAAATACCAGAATTCTAGCAAAATACAATCTTTAAAGAACTCTTGAAACATAAATTCAACATAAATCAACATCGATTTGATTTTCTCAGAAAACACAAATTTTGTGAGAGACTGCCCTCATCACAAATCAAAAAAAAATAACATAACTCTCAAATTCAAAATAAAGCAATACCCAACACTCACCCAGCATAACATGGTCTAGAAAACTCTCTAAACCCTCGCCGTGGCCGCGGCTAGGTTCAGAGCCGTCAAGGAACTCATGTCCTTAACGTTGACCCATCGGTTCACCGGTCGGTGACCCCCGCTACCCGATGAATATCAAGTCAGGGCTCTACGCTCCCACCTGAACTGGCCCTCGTAGAAATCAATACCCAGGTTCACCACGCCACCTCTAAAGGCTGGCCCGTGGGGACCCACTACAGCAGTAGTCGGGCCTTAGCCCGCCGTCACCGTCCAAACCATCAAGTAGATACAGCAATAATACAATCGGTATAAATCATATCACAGGATCCTTATCCAGGACAAGCATTCACATCACGGAAATAACCATTATTTTCCACAAAGCCAATGCCAAAAGTATAACAATGTATAATACCAGTAAAGTTCCATAATACCATTCCTATACCAGGAATGAAAACCAGTTCCACAAATATTGTCGGTAAAACATTTTAATACGCGCACATGATTTCACAAATCATTCCAAATCAAAGCATATATAACCATCAAAAATAAATACATGAGTTGAATACTCAAATCACATATACATGTATTTTCACTATTCACAAATATGTATAATTATACAAAACGGATGTATCAATACGGTTATCATGGCACATCGTAGGAAAATAAATATAAGTATATTTCGACCTTATACGCAATTCAACATGATAAAATGAAATACTTAAACATTTATTTCCAAAATACTAGCCATTAAACAATTATTTCAAAATAATAATAATTAATCAATTATTTAAAATAATAGCCACTACCAACTCACCTGGTGTCCTTGAGTTCCTTGCTAGACCTGGAACTCCCTCCCAAGACTGAACAACACCTAACAGAATAATATAATAAAAATAAATAAATACGACAACTAAAAACATAATTTATCCCAATAGAAAATACAAGAAATCAATAACTGACTCTCTAATTGGCCCACTCACTCCAATCGGTTCAAACCTGACCTTGTATAACCAAATTGGTCTCCAATTACAATTAAGCCAACTCAATTTGGGCTAGACCATTATGAACCAACCTGAACCAACCTCAATTCCGCTGAACCAAGATCAAATTCACTGAACCAGGTTTAATTAAACCAACCAGCCTTGAACCAACTTAATTCTTATACAAATTCTGTTGAACCAACTTGGTTCGGCCCAAAACCCTTAGCCCAACATCCAAACCAAACCCAAATCAACTTCAACCAATTTCATTCAACCAAACCATTCAAATCCAACCATACTCAACTTGATTTGATCAAACCCAGACCAGATCAATTCAATTAAACCCAACCACTTCAATTCTCATCCAAACCCAATTCCAATTCAATTAAAATGAACTTGGTTAAACTAAATCAAACTCAACTCAATCAATTCAATTCAACTCAACCAAATCAATTCTAACTTCGTTTGATCCAACCAAATCAACTTGGCTAACTCAACCAATTCAATCCAACCATCATCATTAACACCTTAATCAACATCATTATCAATTTAATTAATTAAACCAAACCCTAATCTCGGTGCTACAGTAATTGCTACAGTAAACCGAAAATCTCATCCTCCATTTCAAGCAATTTCAACTCAAATACAAGATTTTTCCAAATAACTTCAAGCATTCATCATCAATCAACAACAAACCATGATTATTTCTACTCAAATCCATTATTTTATTCATCAAATCCACAATATATATATACATCCAAACATACACAAACATTAAACAAAAACTACACCAAAGAAACCCTTACCAAGCAAGTAACCACTCCGGCGAACTCTCTCCGGCGATCTCCAAGTCTTTCTCTTTAAAAACCTCTAATTTCTCCCATTTCTTAATTTTTTTTTTTTTTTTAACTCTCGGGTTACTGTAGCAAAATGGTGGAGAAGAAGATGAACAACACTCAAGCTCTAGATTTTTCTCTCAATTAACTCTTCAGCCGAAATTCACTTTTAGTCCCACAAAAGATAATTTCTTATAAAACAGTCCCTGAAAAACACACAAATGGTCCCTAAATTATGAAATAGTATTCTCAAAAGGTCCTTTCAAATTAGCCAATGGTCCCTGGATTATAACACAACATTTCAAAAAGATCCC
This sequence comes from Dioscorea cayenensis subsp. rotundata, assembly GCF_009730915.1. NCBI lineage: Eukaryota > Viridiplantae > Streptophyta > Magnoliopsida > Dioscoreales > Dioscoreaceae > Dioscorea > Dioscorea cayenensis. Next base: position 11,884,006 of record NC_052489.1, read on the forward strand.
TTCATCTTACCTTTCAGTCCTTGGTTTACAGAAACATTTTATATCAATCCTTTTTTAATTACTCTTTAACCCAAAATTTGTTATAAACTTTCACATTTAAGTCCTTATTCTTTTCACTTGTGGTTTCTCAACAAGATTAATCTGTAGTAATACCCTGAGTATATTTTCTAACAGTTATCCACAGGTTCAGGGTATTACAAGTAGCATGGCTTAGATTTGCATAATCTCTATTAGGGACAAACACTGAATCGATGGCTACAGCAGTAGCTACCACGCCAGTCGATGTAAGGTTGCACATAATCACCGCCACTCCATCCCACACCGCTAACACCCTCTCTCCCACAACACCAACTCCCTGCGGCAGTATATTAGCGGTGGTTGCCTACTGAGGAGCAGGCTGTCCAAGCCACTACACCACCACTACATAGATAAAAGAGAAGCAAATAAGAGGGGAGCATAAGAAGATAAATGCTATATGAGCTGAAGAGATATAGAGTAATGCTATATTTACCGAAGGGACAGTTAGACGATGAGAGGAGAGGAGAGCAAGAAAATTAGGTCTAAAGTGGCACTCGAAGAGGGACACAGGAGACACCGAGAGTGGGAGATGAGGAACCTGAAATTAGGGTTAAGGCAGCGCACAAAGAGAGATTGGCCTGAGCATGTGACGATGATCGTCTGCAAACAACACTAAGAAGAAGAAAAGTGTTTGTTACATAGATCTCTCATAAGATCTCGCATTGCGAGTTTGCGAGTTGAAAGGCTCAAACTTAATTGAAACCCATTAAACTTTAAGATAAGATAAGAACCACAGGACTATCCTCTAGTTCATTTTATTCCTTTAATCTTGACATGGTGTTTTTATTTTTAAAATTATATATTTAAGTAATAGTATAATGTCTTGTGTACCGGTTTTGATTATTTCAATTGAATGTGATATTGGTCATGTGGGCTTCATACTTTTTTGTCATGGGTATTATTTTGGTTGTTATTTTGTATGAGCTTATTGAGTTTGATTAAATATTTTAATAATATTTATTTGTTTGATTGGTTTCACAACTAATATTTATGATTTTTTTTATGAGTTGAAACCAAGAGATTATACTAACACTTGAGCATTAAATAAATTAATCCATTTTCAATTAAGACTTTTGAAATCTTTTTCTCCCGTCATTGTCAGGTTAGAAAAAATGGGTCAGGTATGGAAGTATGGATATCTCTGAATTCTTGTTGATAGGTTTAGGATGAATAATTTAATTCAACTTGGCGAACTCACACAAGCCGACAATGTGGCAGGTGTTGAAAACCTATCAAACTTATTAGAATTATATTAGGTTTAATCACCAGATTAGTTCCTGTACTTTTTTCTCCTTCCCTTTTTGTCCCTACACTTCAGATTCCTCAGATTGGGTCCCTATACTTTCTGAAATTGGTAAATCAAGTCCAAATTGCAACTGGTGTCAATTTCTCCTTTTCCTTTATCCAATGTGGCTTTTCCCAGAATAAAATATTAATAAATAAATTATATTGACAGAGAGATAAAGAATAAAATAATACTTCTTTTTGAATTTAAACCCGACAACCTACAACTCGCATTAGAGCATGTTGAAAAGTGCTTATGCGATAAGAATACAAAGTGTTCTTTGCTTACAATGAGCATTACTTTTATCGGGTTTTAATGTTAATATGTGTGTATTTATGTTACTTTCATGCAGATAGGGTTGTGAGGCTGAATATTAGAGAAAGAAGCCAATGTGGATCGTAAATGCACCATTTGGAGGAAATCTTGAGAAGGTTCAAACACGAAGATATAAGTCGGGTTCGAAATGTGGGAATGTGTGCCAACCTTCTCGTATTCAAGTTAGCACAACGATTTGGAGGGGCATAAGGGCAGTCACATTCAAGCATTCCGGTTTGTTCATGTATAGCAAGATCTCCACCAACATGTCCGTTATTGAAGAAGCAAAGCGATCTACGTCGTAAACGTTTGCCCATTTACGTTACCCAGATGAAAGCATGGATTTGGGAGTGTTTTGGCAGGTACTGTAGCAAGACACTGCAGCAGGTACTGTTCACAGCCGGCCGAAGAAGGATGAAAACAGAGAATCCACATGGGCGTACGTTAATTCCACACGCTCGTGTGAAAAATCCACAGGCAACCCACATGGGCGTGTGGATTCTCGATTCCAGCCCTTTGAAAGCCGATTTCAGCCCTGATTTCAGCATTCTTTTCTCCATCTTTTTCCTAACTTGAGAGAGGGTTTCGGCTAAGGTTTTGAGAGGTATTGGCTAGGGATTTATAGAGGTTCTATGGCTCTGACATCACGCTCTGTTTGGAAGAAAGTTAGTGGGAGAGCTTTCGTTGGCACCGATCCGACGAGGTGTATTCTAAGCCGGACAAAGGGACCCTTGGACGAGTAGAGGACTCTCCACAAGACCATCTCCACGACTATCAAGGTGGTTTCTATGGATTCTTTGCTTTTACATTTGATTTCATTGATTGTAATTAGCTCCATGTAGAGCTAAACCCCCTAGTGGGTACTTGGGTATTTGTGAACCCTAGGATGTATTCGTTTCATTGAACCTCTTTATTATGCTTTTAATTAATTGATGTTTTATTTGAGTTCCAATCTTGAATGCTTGATTGTATGAATACTCCCTTAGAGTGACACTAGGGTTGAGAGTTCTTGTTGGTAACACTTGTGAGTGAGTGACACACCACGAGAGTTAGATAAAAATAGATTGGAGAGGGTTGAGAGGTTGAGTCGAGAGGTAGCGGAGCGTCCCCTTTCCCCTCCGGTGTGATTTATTCTACCTCTATTTCCTCAAGTTCTTTGTGGTCATAGTAGAGTGAATGGGCTAAAGGATGACCTTCCGCTAGGGATTAGTTGTGGGTGCAACGAAGTGAAGCGTTGAAGTGTTTTAGCACCTAGGGTTAATTGTGGCTAGGGACCTTCCACTTGAACCAAAGGGTTAGGTCTACATTTAGGAAGAGGATTTATCACTTAGAATCCCTAGAACTCATTGCAATTCTATACGAGTGTGAGGTTGAGAGGTTATTCAATTTCTCCTCCGGGACATGTATAGAGTTAGGCATGGTTAACCTTAGATTTGGGACCATGTATTTAAGGATCTCCACGACTCATTATTGCATCAGTTAGAAAGTATAATAGAAGGTTCTTGCACTTAAACAATTGTCCTAGGCGGAACAATATCCGGGTACCCCATTTATATCGATTGCATTACCTTCTCCTTTACTTGTGCTATCTTTCTTGTTCTTTTACTTTTGTTATTTCACATCTTGTCACACATATCACTATTCATCTTTCACTTAGTTAAGAAACAATTTAAGTGTTTTTATTTCCTACTCCCTGTGGATACGATACCCCACTCATCTGGGATTTTATTACTTCGACAAACCCTTGCACTTGCGGGACATACGCAAGGGGCGTTATCACATATCGTCTTCTTTGTTGTGGCCTTCAGCTACCGGAGTGAATGGCTAACATCTCATCACAACAGGGATAGCATTCCAATAACAACCTCGAAATCAATCTTTAGAAGCATTCCCCAGTTTGAATGCTCAAGCAAACCATAACTCAAAGTTTGCCTTTTTTGGAAATTTGTGAATCATGCAAGGAAAGTTTTTCAATTGGAAAAGAGCTCTACAATTCACCATACACACAAGAGCTCTGAAGTGAAAGCATACCCCCAGTTTTGGTTTGTTGTGAGATTTGCAATTGGAAAAGAGAATTGCAATTCACCATAGTATTCTGCTACTCAAATTCAACATCTTATTAACATTAATTTAGAATACTATTCAAATTCAACATTCTATTCACATTAATTCAGAATACTATTCACATTAATTCCAAACTTCAAAAGAATTTGCCAATCGAATTGGACATAAGAACAACACAATTTCACATAAGATCTTCACAATTGCAAAAGCTAATGATTACATAAACTTTTGATAGCATTGAACATACAAATTTGAGAAAATTACAAAAAAACAAATTCAGCACTTGTGATGGTGCCTACATTTGCATAACAAAATATTTACACCATGCAATTAACAAAAGAATACACCCAATCTTTTCATGGTATGACTTTTCACATACACTCAAAACCTTCCTAGACATTTAGCTTTAAAATTCACATGGTCTGTTGGTCAGCTGCAGGGGTTGTTGTGCAAGCTTGTGTTGATAAAACTGGAAAATCCAAAGCATTTGGCTGCTGTCCTGATTCAGCATTTGGTTGCTGTCCAGGTGCATCATTTTGCTCTCTAAGCCTCCTCTGCCTTTGTTCCTGGTTATTAAATTAAGCAAACGTCACATGTTATTAAAATGAATCATATTACGAATCAGGTAAGGTTTACTATAGTAATGAATACTCACTAGTAGTTCAATAGTTGTGATGAATGTGAAACCATATAGTGCTTCCCTCCCTATAATACGGTGACCACTATAAGTCTGCACCATATAACAACTATTTTCACTTTTGGACTTCCACAACTGCCTATATTCAAATAAGAGGAAAGGGTTATTTATGCATTATCATGAGAATCAATAGATTCACTCACTTACCCTTAATGTTTTCATTGAACCATGAGAAGCAGCAGATCTTGGCCTCCTTCTCTACTTAGCATGTGAAGTGCCTTCACCACTTGCAATAGTTGTTTAAACTTGGGGGCTAGCTTGGAGCTTGTCAACCTATAGAGAGATAAAAATTATGATTAGCAAGGTAACATTGAAAATCGTGAAACATAATACAGTTACCATTAATTAACTTACAGGATTAATTCTTTGCGGGCAATGAGACTTGTTATGTCCATTAATATGTCATTCGCTACATGTCATAACCCTGCTTTCCCTTGAAAGTTTTGTTTGGCTTTTATTCTTTAGCTCCATTGCTTCCCTTCTCTTTTTCTTAGCAGGTCTTTCAGGCATTCTCTTTGCCATTGGTGGTAGCATTGGTCCAGCTTCACTTGCAATCCAAATGTCTCTACCTCTCAGTGGGCTGATAGGGAATTAATATACCTTAATGTATATCTCCTTCTTGAACCAGTAAAAGACATAGTCAAGAGGGTCTAACCCTTGGAATGCAAGTGCTGTCAGGCCATGTTGGCAAGGAATTTCTATCTTGTCCCATCTGCCATAAGAACAACTATGGTTTTCCAAAATAACAACATGGCCCTCTCTTCTATGCATGACCAAGTTGTCCAAAAAAACCTCATGTTTTGCCCCACCATTCAACTCTACTTGCCATATGCTACTTTTAACTCTTTCCTTTTCAATCCTTGACATTATTCTAGGGCCACAAGGACTACTCCATTTGGCTGCATTGTCTCTTTTGATAACTATCCTTGTAATGCAATATTGTCTAATGTCTTCTGGAATAGTAATAATTGGTTTGTGCCTAGCTTCAAGAATGACACCATTAAAAGTCTCGAACATGTTATTATCGATTATTTCATACTTCACCACATCATTGAAAAATGCCACACATCAGCCATCAATAGGCCAATTCTCCAGCAAATCATCTGTCGCACTTGTCCCATCCTTCAAATCTCTCATTTTGTCTAAGTCCCATCCTTCAAATCTCTCATTTTGTATAAGTGCATCAACATTTTCACATCAACTTCAACAGCAGATTCTTGAACTCTTGGTAGTTTCTTTTGATGCATATCTCTTTTTTGCATTCACCTACCTGTACACCAACAACCACATTATGGTCATCACCTTCTACATCAACTACATTTGACACTTGCACTGTTGGTTGGCTCTCCCTCTTGCTGAATTCTCTACTTGAAGCAACTGTGTCTCCATCATCAACTATACTCTACCCACCCTTGTCCATTTCAATGCCATTCTTCCCACCCCTCATAAATTCAGGACCAAAAACTAAGATTTTTGGTAATTTCTTTACATGCATGGTTTCTGAAATTTCTACATAAACTTCTACAACCCCAACTTTGCTTAACTGTTCAGCAAAATCTAGCATACTAGTATCATCCAAAACATGTACCAATTTTCCTCCATCATCCACATATGACATGCTCACATTTTCTCAATGTCATAACCTAGTTCCTTCACATCCACTAATAGATCCCAGTAACATACTTTGTCAGGATCTACAACAAATTCAATGACCCTCCCATTAACATATGTAACCTTTCCTCCTCTTAAAAGTGTCCCTCCATGGTAATACTTAATGATGAATTCATCAAAAGAAGCCATGCTATACCTAATAGGTTTAAATTAAAAATGACTGCAGACATGAAATGTGAAAACTATGCATATCAATAATTTATGACAAGAAATTCCATAAAAAAATTCTACCAAGATACTCATAAATAAAAAATGCAAACATCATAAACAGATCTATGCTTGTAGGGCATAATGAGTACAAACAACATAAACAACATATAATGAGTACAAACAGAACACAAACATCATAAACTAATCTATGCTTGCAGGGCATAATGCGTACAAACAATATATTGACACACCCTTTGCGAGTGCGTACCGCAAGTGCACTAGTTATCAAAGTAATAAAGTACCCTGGTGAATGGGTAGTCGTATCCATAGGTAAGAGTGCTCAGAAACACAAGTATTACTATTTAGCTATAGTGAAGATGATTTAGGAGTGATGTGAACAATATCAATACAACAGAAATAAAGTAAAGAAGAAAGATATTCAATAGAATAATAGGAGAGGCAATTGATAGAAAATAGGCACCCGGACATTGCTCACCCTAGAACTATTGTTTCAAGTGCAAGACCAATCATTATGTCTCCTAAATGATTTATAATGAGTCATGGAAATCATAAGACACATGGTCGTAAACCTAAGGTCAACCGTAACTAACCCTCACACTATGCCCTGGTGGAAAGGGATACTTTTGACGCCTCACACTGTGTGGGGTTGCATGAAGATTTGTGGATTCCAAGTGATAAACCCTATTCCCTAATATAGATCTAACCCTTTGGTCCAGGAGAAAGACCCCTAGTCACAATTAAGCCCCAGCACTAAGGATTACTTCAACACTTCACTCTGTTGCTCGCGCAACTAAGCCCCATTGGAGTTTGTCTCTTAGCACTTCACTCTATTGTGACCGCAAAGAACTCTTGGAATGTGGAGGTAGGATAAATCACATTGGAAGGGAAAGGGGATGTTCTTAACCCTAGTGTCACTCATCCACAAGGATTACCAAGATAAATTCTCAACCCTAGTGTCACTCTAAGGGAAAATCAATTCAACAAACATTCAATGTTGGAACTCAAATAAAACATCAATTAAAGAAACAAAATGAAAGATCAATGAAACAAAATCATCCTAGGGTTTACAAGTCCAAGCAACAACTAGGGGTTTAGCTCTCTATAGAGCAAGATACAATCAATAATGAAATCGAATGTAAAAGCATGCAATCCATAAGAAAAACCCCTCGTAGTCCATGTCGATGGTCTTGTGGAGTCTCCTCCTCTTCTACAAGGGGTCCCTCGTCAAGTCTAGGACACACCTCACCGAATTAATGTCGACAAAAGCCACCCAATAACTATCTTCCGAAGGAATGCATTGTTGAAGGCTGTAGAACCACTCCAAAGACCTAGCCAAAGCCTCTCCAAACCCTAGCCGCGAGCGTCTCCCAAGATGGGGGAAAGATGAGAAAAGGATTCTTTAAAATGTCTGAAATCACGGCTTTTATAGGGGCTGGAATCAGGCATGCACACGGGCATGTGAAATTTCCACACGCCCATGTGAATTTCCAGAAATCTGTTTTCTGCGATCTGTGAACAGTAACTACTACAGTAATTTGCTACAGTAAACTACTATAGTACTTCACCAAAATACTTCCGAATCCACACTTTTCATCGAGGCCACATGAATGGGCACACATCCATAAGGTAGATCGCGTTGTGTCTTCAATACAAGCCACATTGACAAAGAGCTTGCTAGCATTACACAAGTTGAAACACATGAGTGTAACTGCCTTTGTGTCCCTCCAATTTGTATGTTCGCTCGAGCACAATGGACGTTGGCATACACTCACATGTCTTTGAGCACAACTTGTGTCTTCACGTTTGTTCAATCCAAGACTTCATCAAAAATTACATCCACGATCTACTTTTGGTTCCTTTCTTCCACACTTGTCTCCACAATCATTCATGCACAAAAGAACACAAATACACATGCATAAGTGATAAAATCTGAGAAAAGTAATGCTCAATGTAAGAAAAAGAATACTTCGTATTACTAATGTGCAAGCACTTATCAAACTCCCCCACAGTTAAACATTTGCTTGTCCTCAAGAAAAAATAGAACATTAAAGCATATAAGAAGGAAAATTGGAAGTGATTGGCCTTAGGTTCACCAAAAGCATACAAAGGAAGCATTCTACAACTAAGGAAAAATTTCAACACCGAAAAAGAAAAATCAATGCTCTAGCTAAAAACTTAAATCAAAAAGGACAACAACCCGATATTGTGTAAGTGTGTGTAAACTCACTCAAGTCAACCCAACGTATACTCCTCAAAGCTCTAAGTAAGAGGGACTTATTTATTTACAAAAAGGAAAGAAAAGGTAGTAGTTTCATACATCCTCTAAGGTAGCCCTTTCCTAACCGGCCGCTAAGATGGCTTTCACATTTTCGAGGTGGTAACTCTTTCTTCCGGGGGTAGTAGCTTTCACTCATCCCATGAGATAGCTCTTTCTCTCATTAGGGCATAACTAGTATCTGACTTATGAGAGGAGCTTCATACTTCATAGGTGGTAGCTCTTTCCATTACCCCTATGCATAACCAAACACACATATACATACCATTTTTTTAACAAAATTAAAACAAGAAACAAACTAAAACAGTCCCTTAAACATCGAACTTGAGTTTCCATAAGGTTTAATGAGTGAGTAGTGCGACAAGTGTCAATCGGGCAAAAATTCCTAAAAATTCAAGTAAAACTAGAGCATCAGAAAATTTAATGTTAAAAATTCTCCTAAACTCAGGAATACAGGTATCGCAACTAAGGTGAACCGCCATTGGCTACATGAGCATGAACAATGAAGCATAACTATAGAACATGTGTAATGTGAACTCTCCCCCACACTTAAGATGTGCATTGCCCTCAATGTACGCATGAAAGCACAATAAAAAGTATAACAATCAAAAACATGTGTGAAGATGGCAATTGAAACAATACTTCCCTAAACTCCTAATGATATATTTGATGGAGTTATATTCAATGAGAGTTAAGTTCCAATGGGTTGTAGAGCACACACGGCCATGTGAATGCCACATTGACCGTATCCTTGATTATTTCTCAAATTCTAGACTCATAAGACCATCTACATGTATACACAAGGGGGTTCAATGAAGCTCAACAAAAACAAAATAACTCCAGTATATAAAGATATGAAAATGAAATACAACTTGAAAGACTGAAAATAAAAGATAAACTCAAAAGGAAAATTCTTTCTGAGTAGTACAAGTCCAAAATAATGCAGAAATAAAATACAAAAATAAGAACAAGGAAAATAAACGCGCCTCAAGCATTGGTGTTGGGCTCTACTATCTCTGCTAATGCTGCTGGAGATGATACTAGTGTTGCTGGTGATGATAGTGGTGCTAGTGATGCCGGAGGAGTCGGTGGAGCTCTGGGTCGCATCACATCAGGAGATGTCGAGACACGCCATCACCTCTGTGTGGTTTGCAGCCTCTGTCGCGCGAACCTCAGCTATCTCTGCCCGTAGCACCCCTACAACACTCTCGAGTAGGGATGTAAGTAGGGCGGGGAACGGGGGAAAATCCCTTCCCGCCTCGCGGGGCGGGGCGGGGGCGGGGAGGGCATTCCCCGCCCCGCTCCCTGCGGGGATCCCCACGGGGATTCCCCAATTTTTTAATAATATATATATATTGAAAATAACTTATATGATTATTTATTTATATTTTAAAAAAATTCAATATGAATATAAGATTATAAGGACCAAATATTTGGATTTAAAAAAAAAATATCTTTTCGGTAATTATTAATAATGTTTTAGAATTTTAGTAATACTAGTGTTACTCCCGTCTGATGTACGAATATAATTATATGAATTTTTTTTTAAAAATTTAATAATTTTTTTTTCTATAAAAATTAAGATAATTAAGATTAGATAAAATAAGATATTTATCAACTTTAAAGATATATTATTTTTTAAAAATTAATTTTATTATATATTATGAGATAAAATAATAAAAGTTAGTTTAAAATAATATAATTTAGTATTATGTTATAAATATTTTTATTATTAAAATAATATTGGTAAAATTTTTATGAGAAATTGACAAGTGTCAAATAGGTCTTCTACTTATATATATATATATATATATATTGACACATAGTATTATTAGAATTTTATGTAATAAAAAAATTGGTGGGGACGGGGATTCCCCGACCCCGTGGGAATCCCCGTGGGGGAGTTAGTCGGGAGAATTTTTCCCCCGCGGGGAATTTGGAGGCGGGGAATCCCTGCCCCGTGGGAAGCGGGGATGGGGACGGGGATCCCATTCCCCGCCCCGCCCTGCCCGATTTACATCCCTACTCTCGAGCCTCTCGAAGCGATCATAAGCTCAAGATAGAGAAAACATGCGCAATGGAGGTGGCTCTTATGCCGCAGGGGGTACCTCGGTCTCTATGTGCTATGGTTGTGGCTCCTACGCAGGCTGAGACCCCTCTGCTCCGTCACCCGCGGTCTCAGCTGTCTCAGGTGGAGATATGATCATCACATAGACACCGTCCCTGCACCGGCAGATCATCCCCATCAGTCGCATTATCTCGAGACCGAGGGGAGATGGTACAATAATCTTCTCAGCCCCTCGAATGGAGTTCATAAAACCCATTCACATGATGAGTCTAGTGATGTACGGGGCTGAGAAGATGACTCCGATCCTGCCATACTGATCCTAATGCCTCAGGTACTCTGCCAAAATATGACCTAGGTGAAGTGGCTTGCTCTACACCATTGAATATAGATAAAGTAACTCCTGTTAACTTAATAAGCGGTGCTGTAACTACGAGCGTTCACCGACCTGCTCAGAACAGTATTAAGGTAATGGTATGCGGGTTTAGAAACGCACATGGCCTTGGACGCCCCTGGCTTATACTAACCTTAGCATCATAGTGTCCTATACGCTCTCTGAGGAATCAAACTACCTGGATAATCGGTCAACAGTCAATCATACTCCTCAGTGTCATTAAAGGCCTCGTCATATAGTTCAAGCCGGACAGAAAACTATGTGACGCTCGTACCATAGTGGTGTCTAAACGCTCTGAACTGTATAGCATTTATGATGTCAAAACTGGAGTATGATCTGTCAAACTTAAAGGATACAAGTACCTCCAGCGTCAGCATACGAATGGCCGGTTTTCTAATAGACAGTAAATGTTGCCAACTCCCTACAGCAAGCAATTCCTCCACCACGTCCGCCATCTCATCTCCCAACTTTATCTCTCCCAGAGTGCTCAAATTTAGGAAATGAGACTGTCAAGACTTTAACTTGGACAAGCACTCAAAACAGACTTGTACTCATGAATAGCAAATCCCATACACTCTAGCTAAGCGGATGCCTCACGTGGACGCTTCTCGATAGATTTCCTGGATCTGGGGGCTATATCAGCAAGAATCGAAAAGAAAATAATCAAATTTATCTTGAAAACCTAATTCTGCAGAAATCCACATGGTCGTATGGAAATTCCACATGTCCGTGTGGATTTTCGGGGTGTGAAAGCCGCACAGCCACTATGCGAAAATCACCCAAATACACCATTAATTCATTCTAAATCACTCTCAAAGAAAATACCAACCATTTAAGCATGAAATCGAATCAATATTCAGAAAAGGAGAAAGAGGGCTTACTGACAAAATGTAAATGGAAAACCTTGAAAACGGCTGGAAAACGCTCCAAAATCCCTCCAAACAGATGGCAAGAGGGCCGGGAGAGCAAAAGGAGACATTCTTTGAGTGAGGAGATGTTTAAAAATGAAAAGGCGTATGTAAATTGTAAAGAAAAGTCGAGGCCTTTTGAGTTCTGTGCATCCACACGTGCGTGTGGAAATTACCCACGCTTGTGTAACTCCACAGGGGAGCTTCACAAGGGCAGACACAAACCCTTGTCTACCCTTTGGATAGCTAAAGACATCTATGAACGTATCCACATGGGTGTTTGAAAATTCCCAACGCCCGTGTGCCCGACCCACAGGGGCATCCACACGCCCCTGTGTGCTCTCTGTCTAACAGAGAAATCGACTAAGTGTTCCACAAGCCCCTGTGGAAATTCCACACGGGCGTGTGGATGCTCATAGGGGTACTCACAGGGGCACTCACACACCCCTGTGTCTTCTAGGGATGGAAGAGAACTCTCTTTTGAGTTTCATACGGGTGTGTGGAAATTACCCACGCATGTGTGTGGTTCACAGGGTCATCAACAAGGGCATTCACACGCCCCTGTGTCTTCTTGGGAGTCTGAGAACTCTACATAGAAACACACGCTCATGTGGAAATTACCCATGGATGTGCAACCATCATAAGGCTGTTCATAGGGGCATTCACACTCCCTTGTGTCTTCTCGAGATGAGCTCTGAATGGAAACACACGCTCGTGTGGAAATTCTACACGGTCGTGTGTCTTCTTTGGTTGACTTAGAAAAAATTACACTCTGCAGAAAATTTCTGCACACTTATACACACATAGAGACTGCAAATACGATGAAGAACTGACAAGAGAATCATGGAAAACATGCTCAAATGACAATAAAACTTTGCTAATCACAATTAAGCACATTAAAACACCAACAATCCATGAGTAAAACACAGCAATAGCATGTAAAAGATCAAGACACCAACACTCAAGCTTTTATTCATGTATGTACCAAACTAAAACCTAGAAAAACATTAAAGACTTAGGTTGTCTTCCAAGAAGAGCTTGTTTAACGTCACTAAACTTGATGTACCTCTTCTTACCTCACAGGGGTTCATGGAGAAAGAATACTTCCTTGTCATCATTACTCACCTCTCCACCAATGTATGGTTTTAGCCGGTGTCCGTTGACCTAAAATGTACCCTACTCCAGATGAGTAATTTCAATAGCACCATGGGGTGACACTTCAGTTACAGAATATAGGCTAAACAATTGAGACTTGAGTTCCCCCGGAAATAACCGTAGGCAAGAATTGAACAATAAAACCTGATCACCTACTATGATCTCTTTCAATTCTTGATATGCTTGTCATGCCAGTTCTGAATTCTTTCCTTATAGATCCTTGCATTCTCATATGTCTTCAACCTCCATTCATCCAACTCATTGAGATGAAGCATTCTTTGTTCCCCCGCTTTGCTCAAGTCAAATTTCATTGCCTTGATGGCCCAATATGCTTTATGCTCAAGCTTCACGGCCAAATGACACGACTTGCCATACACCAAGTTATAGGCAGTGCTCCTTATCGGAGTTTAATATGTCATTCGGTGAGCCCAAAGTGTGTCATCCAAGCGTTCTGACCAATCCTGCTTTCCTTATTCCAATGATTTTGTCAGGATTCTCTTAAGCTCACTACTCATGACTTCCACTTAACCACTTATCTGCGAGTGGTAGGGAGTAGCAAGTTGATGATGCACTCCATAACGCTTTAACACCTTCTTAATTTGAGCGTTGTAAAAATAAGTTCCTCGGTCACTAATGATGATTTGTGGAGTTCCAAATCCAGTGAACAACCTCTTCAGAAATTTAACCATGGTTCTAGCATCATTAGTAGGTAGAGCTTGAGCCTCCACCCATTTGGAAACATAATCAACAGCTACCAGAATATATTGATTACCATTGGATTTCGGAAATGGTCCCATGAAATCTATATCCCACACATCGAACACCTCGCAAAATTGTATCCAATTCTGAGGCATCTCATCTCATCACGAAAGATTTCCAGCTCTTTGACAACTATCGCATCGAAAGATAAACTGATGTGCATTCTAAAACAATGTCAGCCGATAAAATCTGGCAGCCAAAGCTTTTTCAATAGTTCTACTTGAAGCATAATGTCCCCCAACCGGTCCTAAGTAACAATTTGCAAGGATGTCCCATCCTTCTTTTCTTGATACACATCTTCGGACCACATGATTTGCACAAATGAGAAACAAAAATGGATCATCCGAAAAAGCAATTCGTTAGATCACGGAAGAACTTCTTTTTTTGTTGAAATGTGAGGCCATGCTTAAGAACTTTCCCCGATAAGTAGTTTGCAAAATCCGCGAACCATGGAGTGACCTCTGATTATGAACTCTGGACTACATACAAGTGCTCATCAGGAAAGAAATTGTTAATTTCTTTGTTTGATGGCTCCTGACCTTCACAATCCTCCAATCGAGACAAATGGTCTGCAACCATATTTTTAGTTCCTCTCTTATCTTTTATCTCCATATCAAACTCTTGTAAAAGTAGGATCCAATGAATCAATCTCGGTTTAGCATCCGCCTTGTTCATGAGATAACGGAGTACCGAGTGATTGGTAAATAGATAAGATGAGGTATAGCCTAAACTTGTCAAAAGCAAACACCATTGCTAACAATTCTTTTTCTATAGTTGTATAGTTTTCTTGAGCACTCATGAGAGTCTTGCTAGCATAATAGATTGGTTAGAACTGTTTACCTTTCCTCTGACCCAAAATTGCCCCAATAGCATAATCACTTGCCCCAATAGCGCAATCAGAATTGGTGCTTGTACTAATTGCTCTTTCAACAAATTAAAAGCAATCAAACAATCATTCTTGAAATTAAAGGGAGCATCCTTTTAAAAGAGTTTTGTCAACGGTTGAGTGATCTTCAAAAAATCCTTGATGAACCTTCTGTAGAAACCCAAATGCCCCAAGAAACTTTGAGCTCCTTTCACATTTGTAGGTGGAGGAAGTTTTTCTATGACTTTAATCTTTGCCTTGTCTACCTCTATTTCCACTTGGGAAATCTTATGACCAAGGACAATGCCTTCTTGGATCATAAAGGGACACTTCTCCTAATTAAGAACAAGATTTGTCTCTTTACATCTCGTTAACACTCTCTCCAAGTTTCTCAAGCAAATATCGAAGGAATCTCCAAACACTGAAAAGTTATCCATGAACACCTCCATGATGTCCTCTAGGAGATCATCAAAAATAGCAGTCATGCACCGTTAGAATGTCGTCAGTACATTACACAAACCAAAAGGCATTCTTCTATAATCAAAACTACCGTAGGGGCAAGTAAATGTTGTCTTTTCTTGATCTCCTAGAGCTATGGGAAGTTGAAAGTATCCTGGCATGCCATCAAGAAAGCAATAAAACTAATGCCTAGTAAATCGCTCTAACATCTAATCAGTAAACGTCAATGGGAAATGATCCTTTCGAGTTGCATCATTCAACCTTTTGTAATCAATGCAGACACGCCAGCTTGTAACTATCCTGGTTGGAATTAATTCATTCCTTTCATTTCTCACCACTATCATTCCTCCTTTCTTCGGGACTACTTAAGTTGAGCTCACCCACGCATTGTTGGAGATGGGATAAATACTTCCCGTATCCAGAACTTTTAACACTTATGCCTTGACAACTTCCTTCATGTTTGGGTTCAATCATCTTTGAGGTTGAATAACAGACTTGTAATTATCCTCCATTAGGATTTTTATGAGTGCAAAATGAGGGATTGATGCCTTTTATATCAGAAATCTTCCAAGTAATGACAGGTTTATTTCTCTTCAGCATGCCTACAAGCTTTTCCTTTTGATCTGCAGAGAGGTTTGAAGGCACAATAACAGGGAGCCTTTATCTTTCCATTAGAAAAGCATGTTCCAAATGTGCCGCCAAATGTTTAAGCTCTAACTCAGGTGGTTCCTCAATGGATGGTGGCAATCTATTCTCCTTCAATCTATCAATTTCCTCAAACTATGCTAAACCTTTCTCAAGAGCATTCTCTAAACCATCCACTTGTGTATGTGATTGTAGATGATCTTCAATAACAAGCACATTCTCTAACTCACAAGTTTCCTGGACCGCCTTCGAAATACCCAATGATAAAATCTCATGCCTTTGTTCTTGATAGAAAGAATCAAACTGAGCAAGAAACCTTTCCAAACTCCCATCCATCTTGTAGCCCATCGACGATAGTACTAACTTTTCAAACTGATCTAACACACTTTCTAGCTCATAATTTGTATCCTGAATCTCATTAATGTGATCAACAACTAATTCTTTCCCAGGATGGTTGCTTGTAGGATGCTCTTGCATGCAACAACATGTAGTGGACTGCATTGCAAACAATTGCATCTTCAGTTCTATGATTTCAACCATCCCTATGATGGTGTCAAATACTTCGGTTATGTTGATCATCTTTCCTGAAATCAAAGAAAGAAAATAAATCAAAACGATAAAAGAATAAGAAAGTGTGAAATAGAACAAGTGATGAATAGCTAAAAATGCAAAGTGCAAGATGCTTCCAAAATGCCTACTGCTTAGCAATGGTGCCAAAAAAAACATTGACACACCCTTTGCGAGTGCGTACTGCAAGTACACAAGTTATTAAAGTAATAAAGTATCCTGGTGAGTGGGTAGTCGCATCCGTAGGGAAGAGTGCTCAGAAACACAAGTATTGCTATTTAGCTATATTAAAGATGATTTAAGAGTGATGTGAATAATATCAATACAAATAGAAATAAAGTAAAGAAGAAAGATACGCAATAGAATAATAGAAGAGGCAATCGATAGAAAATGGGCACCTGGACATTGCTTACCCTAGGACTAATGTTTCAAGTACAAGACCAATAATTATATCTCCTAACTGATTTCTAATGAGTCATGGAAATCCTAAAACACACGGTCACAAACCTAAGGTCAACCATGACTAGCCCTCACACTATTCCCCGACGGAAAGGGATACCCTCGACACCTCACACTGTGTGGGGCTGCATGAAGATTTGGGGATTCCAAGTGATAAACCCTATTCTTTAATATAGATCTAACTCTTTGGTCCAGGTGAAAGACACCTAGTCACAATTAAGCCCTAGCACTAAAGATTACTTCAACACTTCACTCTGTTGCTTGAGCAACTAAGCCCCATTGGAGTTTGTCTCTTAACACTTCACTCTAGTGTGACCGCAAAGAACTCTTGGAATGTGGAGGTAGGATAAATCACATTGGAAGGGAAAGGGGACGTTCCGCTACCTCTCGACTCACCCTCTCTACCCTCTCCAATCTAGCTTTGTCTAACCCTCATGATGTGTCACTCATCCACAAGGATTACAAAGATAGATTCTCAACCCTAGTGTCACTCTAATGGGAATCAATTGAACAAATATTCAAGGTTGGAACTCAATTAAAAACATCAATTAAAGAAACAAAATGAAAGATCAATGAAACAAAACCATCCTAGAGTTTACAAGTCCAAGCACCCGCTAGGGTTTAGCTCTCCATGGAGCAAGATACAATCAACAGTGAAATCGAATGTAAAAGTATGCAGTCCACAAGAAAAACCCCCTCATAGTCTATGTCGATGGTCTTGTGGAGTCGCCTCGTCTTCTCCAAGGGGTCCCTCGTCAAGCCTAGGGCATACCTCGCCGAATCGATGTTGACGAAAGCCCTCCTCCCCTCCTCCCACCCCCAATAACTATCTTCCGAAGGACCGTGATGTCGAAGGCCGTAGAACCACTCCAAAGACCTAGCCAAAGCCTCTCCAAACCCTAGCAGCAGGCACCTCCCAAGATGGGGAAAAGATGAGAAAAGGATTCTTTACAACATCTAAATTGTGGCTTTTATAGGGGCTGGAATCGGGCATCCACAAGGAGATGTGGAATTTCCACGCGCCCGTGTGAATTTCTAGAAATATGTTTTCTGCGATCTGTGAACAGTAATCGCTACAGAATTTTGTTACAGTGATTTGCTACAGTAAACTATACTTTGCTAAAATACTCCCGAATCCATACTTTTCATCTAGGCTACATGAATGGGCACACATCCATGTGGTAGATCGTGTTGCATCTTTAATACAAAACACATTGACGAAGATCTTGCTAGCATTGCACAAGTTGGAACACATGAGTGTGACTGCCTTTGTGGTCCTCCAATTTGTATGTTCGCTCGAGCACAATGGAGGTTGGCACACACTCACATGTCTTTTAAGCACAATTTGTGTCTTCATGTTTGTTCAATCCAAGACTTCATCAAAAATTGCATCCATGATCTACTTTTGGTTTCTTTCTTCCACACATGTCTCCACAACCCTTCATGCCCAAAAGAACACAATTACACATGCATAAGCGATAAAATCTGAGAAAGTAATGCTCAATGTAAGAAAAAAATACTTCGTATTACTAATGCGCAAGCACTTATCACATATAATATTGGATAGAATGAACATAAACAATATTATAATAATTCCAGCAGAACACAAGCAACATCAGAATAATTCCAATAGAACACAATATAATTCCACGTAGGAATTACATGAAAATGCAAAAACAATGGATCATTTTTTATTTCCATTGACCAAACAACAAATAATAAGTTGTTCTCCTTATAACAACTACAAAATCATTTAGTGAATTCTGTAATGCTAACTTTACATAAAAACTATCCCATACAATTCTTAGAACATGATAGACTAATGAAGAGAAAAAAAATTCTCAAACTTTCTTTGAAATGCCATCACTTTCATCGATGATTCTCTAAAACAAAGCCATTCCCACCCAAAGACCTCAATTAATAAACAAAAACAAAGAGAATTCAACCTTGATTTCAAATTTCAAGTCCTATCAACAGTCTAAACCAAAGAGCACAACCCAAGAAATAAATACATCAAAATGACAACCCTAATTCCTTAATCACTCAAAATGAACGAAGCACCAAACTTTCCTCCATTCCAACATCTAATTCACTCAACTCAACCCATATATTAGAAGATTTAAATACACAGTTTTTTAAAAAAAAACTCCAAACCCCACTCTTAATTATCAACATGAGGTTTAAACAAGGATAAGAACCACAACATTAGTTGCATGTCATGGAACCTAATTGATGATACATTTAACTTCAAGAACCTAATGATATATAGTTTTCTTACTCCAATCGGCATATTCAAAATCACAATAGATTTTGACCACATGTAACTACTAAAAACACTTGACAAACTACCTAATGTGAAAACCCCATTGTAGCTTCCTCTTGATTTATTGTACATAGCATCTTGTTATACCCAAAATAGGGACACCTTAGTAAAGCAAACCACCACTGCATATGATCACATAAAAGCATGTAACCACTAAAAAGCATCCCCATTACCATCTCAAAGAACTCTAAATCAAATCAAGGGATGGTGTGGGAACCCAACTTTTGCCAAACACCAAGATCATCACCATTCCAATAGAAAACAGTAGAGACAACAACAATTCAATGATCTACAAATAAAACAACAAAATTAAAAGAAAGCTCACAGTACTACTCTATCGCTTGGCAGTAATGGCAAATCCACGAACCAGTTCACCTAAGCCAATGTTGGTCACGGTAGTAGAGGCACGCTGCGGAGAAGCTACATCTGTGAAAAAGCTACAACTGTGGAGAAGCTACAACTGTGGGACAGGGCTTTGATCTAACAAAAAGGAAAGGGAAAGGTGGGTCTCTCAAACTTCGATGTGGGTTATGGGTTGTCGGGTTAAAACCCGTTAAGAAGCATTATTTTATTCTTTCTCTCTCTGTCAATATAATTTTTTTATTAATATTTTATTCTAGGAAAAGCCACGTCGGATAAAGGAAATGGAGAAACTAACACCGGTTGCAATTTGCACTTGATTTACCAATTTTGGAAAGTATAAGGACCCAATTTGAGGAATCTGGAGTGCAGGGACCAAAAGAGAAGAGAGAGAAGTACAGGGACTGATCTGGTGATTAAACCCCCATATTAATATGTCGAGTATATATCATGGCGAAACAATTCATGCTTTAGTGAAAGACTTTATTACTAAGCTATGGATGTCACCCTCTCTTACTAAAAGTGTTATTAATATATAGCTTATTATTTCTAAATATATACTTCATTATTTCGAACATGTACTATCAAAGATCTTATGAATATTGGTAGAACATGCACCAAAGACAAAATTCTAAATGTGTGAGATATCCATGATGATCTTAATTGTAAGGTTTTATTTATTGATTTATTTATTTTTATCCTTCTGTATAAAAACATACTTCTGATCAACATGAAAGGTTTTATTGGACAATCTAACTACAAATCAGTTCCATGAACTCACGTTTCTTGATGAGCACCACATTCTTACATTTGTCTCATAATTTAGATAATTATGAAATTAATATTGGAACTAAAAAAAAATATATAGTTCCGCATCGATTGATGTGAGCAAATGAAATTGGTTTATATCTAAGTAAAGGGATTAAGCGACTAAACCTTGAGGCTTTCTGGTGTAAGACTCCTAAGCTTATGTAACACCCCCAAATGGGTTAAATAAGTACATTAGTGGGCATTTTTTTAACAAGTACATTAGTGGGCCCTATTTGGGGTGTACATAAGCTTAAGGGTCTTACACCAAAAAGCCTCAAGGCTTAGTGGCTCAACCCTTATACCTATATATATAAACCTATTTCATTTCCTCACATCAAATGATGTGGGACTATATTTTTTTTTAGTTCCAATACCCTCTCTCAAGTTTAATTAGGTTATTTCCTTGCCTCTTGAATTTGCTTAGAATTGTATACCAAGTATCTTATACTTGTATTTCAGAGGTCTAGTTTTACTAGGACTTGTACACCACTCTGTGTCTCAGAGTTTCTATTTAACTGGCTTGCGTTCCTCTTTCACTGGAACCTCAGAGGCTTTTATTTTTTTACTGGGTCCAACTATAACTACTTTATCAGGATCATTTATTCTTTTCTTTTGTTCCCTGTATCTTTGATAACACTATGATGAAATTAAGAAGATGAAATGGAAACAGAAGGACAGTCAGAAACTTGTATTTTATAAGATCATAAAAAGAAGGAATTAATGGTCTTTGATATTTTCACTTCTTACAAATTTATAACTAGGCATTCATGCCTCTTCATACATAGAGTAGTTATAAGTGGTGAATTGTTATATAAACTAATTCATAATATGAACATTTAACAACGTTGTAATGCCACATAGACTTTACTATAACCAATAATCATACGCCAACTGGATGAACTTTAAATCATGCTTCAATAATTAATTATCCCCTTACATGAGCATGCACTAAGTGTACCAATCTTCTCAATATCATTTTCCTTATCAATAATTCATCAAGTCAGGAAAGTTTATGAATTATACTTGATTGAGGTTTCATAGTGTCGAGGCTCCCAGCACTTCAAAAGTTACAAATTTCAGCGGAAGTTACCATTCATAGTACTGTAGCTATTTTGCAGCATTATACTATTCACATATATAGTCACGTATATTGACGCATGCCTTCCCACATTCTTCTCTGCCAACTCTATGTGGTCTCTTGTGTGGGTACATAGTAGGTTGTACGCTCTTCTGATGGCGTTGTGAAGATGTATACTCAATGTATACGGGGGCACACTTGCCTGTATAACTCCCCAGGATGAGTTGTGCAACCTTCTTTGCAAGTGTATGACCTTCTTATGACAATACAACTCATGCAAATGCAAAAATAATCCCTTTTTGTGATCTAGACTCTGATAATGACCTCTAAAGATGACAAATACGTACAATAAATGCACGACACTGATTTTATCGTGGAAAACTTTCATATCGAGGGAAAACCCACATGACTCATTAAAGCCACGTGAAATGCTTTTACTATGTCAACAATAGCCGGGTTACAAAAGATTTCTCTCGAGCTAACTAAAGGTATACATGCACAATAACATGAGTATTAAATTGGAGAAGCTCTAAACAACACACACATTCAACATCATTACTCAAAGATGCAAGCATTGATTTGAAGGAGAGATTGAAGGAAATCAAAACAATGGATTAGGAAATTTACTAGCAAAGATGCTCTACCCGAACTATGGGTGAAATCTGGCACCGTTTTGCCTTCCAATCTTCTTGCTTACTTTCAAGCCCTAACCTCTTTCTCTTTTTTTTCATTGAGTTCTCTCTTTCTCCAAAATTTGTCTATAGTGCTCTATAACTCTCTCTCTCTCTCTCTCTCTCTCTCTCTCTCTCTCTCTCCCTTTCTCTCTCTCTCTCTCTCTCTCTCTCTAGATGAGAGAGTTTTACACATATAAGCTTCTCATATGAAAACCCAAGTTTCCTCTTGTCCTTCCATTAATTGACAAAGTTTCATTATTTTTCTTTTTCATTAAGTTGGATGACCCACTTTTATTCACTTGTTGGGGCCCCAAATGTGGCAGCCTAACAAATTTCCCCATTTACCTTATTTGGGGGTTTCAAACAATCCTGCTCTTTCCCAATGTGTTTCAAGCTTTTCCTTCGATAGTGCCTTGGTGAACATATCAGACCCATTCTCATTAGTGTGTATCTTCTCCAAGTACAACTTTTTGGCTTCAAGAACATCCCAAATACAATTATATGACATCGATATGCTTGGACTTCGAATGGAATGTTCAATTCTGGGGAAGATGGATGGTGCTATGATTGTTACACTAGACTATGCACTTCTCCTGTTGCATGCATAATTCTTTAAGAAACTTTTTCATCCACAAAGCCTCCTTGTAACCCTTAGTAATTACAATACATTCAGCTTTTGTTGTGGATAGTGCACCACACTTCTGCAGCTCTGATTGCTATGAAACATCTCCCCCTACAAAAGTCATCATGAACCTTGAAACTGACTTTCTAGAGTTCACATCTCCTGCCATGTCCGAATCTATATCCCCATCCAAAATGGTTTCATCTCTACCAAAGAACAAATATGCTTGAGAAGTACCTTTCAGATACCTTAGTATCCACTTCACTGTAGCCCAATGTTCCTTACCAGGTTTTGAGAGAAATCTGCTCACAACATCATCAACATTAGTTATTTCTAGCCTTGTCCAAATCATGGCATACATCAAAATGGCAACTGAGATGCATAAAGAACTTGGCTCATCTCCACTTTCTCTTTATCACTTGAGTAACATTAACTTGAATTGAGTTTGAAACGACTAGCTAGTGGGGAATCAACAGCCTTGGCATTGCTCATGTTGAACCTCTCATGAACCTTTTCAATATAGTTTTCTTGAGACAACCATAACTTCCCATTCATTTTATCCCGAGATATCTTTATACCAAGAATCTGTTTTACATCTCCCAAGTCTTATATAGTGAAAATTTGCTTAACTCTCTCTTCAGGTCTTCAAGCTTTCTTGCATCTCTGCAAACAATCAACATGTAGTCAATACATAGCAAAAGAATAATAAAATCATAATTTTAGTGCTTCTCCACAAACATATAATGATCAATAGATGTTTTAGTGTACCTTTGAATCATCATGAAGGAGTTACTTCTTATACCACTGTCTTGGCGCTTGTATGATGTGTGAGCACATACAAACTCTTTCTTAATAAGTACACTAGACTCTCTTTGCCATGACTTTGAATCCTTCTGGATGCTCCATGCATATCTCCTCCTCTAAATCAAGGGGAAGGAATGCAATTTTCACTTCAAACTATTCCATATCTAGGTTTAAGTTAGCAGCTATACCAAGCACAACTCTAATGGATGACATCTTCACAACTTGAGAAAATATCTCTTCAAAGTCAATAATCTTCTTCTAATTAAAGCCCTTCATAAATAAACTTTCCTTGTACTTTAATTAGGACTAATTCGCTTCAGTCTTCAACCTATACACCCACTTGTTTATTAGTTTCTTCTTGCCATTAGGCAGGCTCACCAAATCATAAGTGTGGTTCTTACACAAGGAACTCATATCCTCTAGCATAGCTTTAAACCACTCTCGCCTTTTCTCATGTTGTATAGCTTCTTCATATGTATAAGGCTCTTTTTATCACTGACCATAATATAGTCATTAGCACAGTATTTATTTGGAAGATGACAATTTTTAATAGATCTTCTTAATTGAGTTCAACTAGTGGTGTTGGCGATGCTTGTTTAGCTTCTACAATTGTCTCTACATCTTCAACTGGAGGAACTTTATCAACGATAACATCATTCCCATTTTCTTGGGCATTTTTCCCTTAAGTTGAACTCTGTATAGGTGAAAGAATTAGATCTATACTAACAGGTTTCTCAACTAAGGAGCGAAAGGTCTCCCCTCCTCATCAATGTTAATCATTTGGTCTTTCGAAAACACAACATCTCTTCTCCTGACAATCTTCTTGTTTCCTGAATTCCACAATTTGTACCCAAACTCCTCACGGTCATAACCCAAGAAAATGCACAACTTCACTTTATAATCAAGCTTGGACCTTTCATCTTTGGGAATACCCTACCAATAAATACTCTCAAATGAGTAGAAACCTGTTTCCCAATCCACACTGTATTCAACACACCACCATCTAGAGCTGCTGCTAGAGAAAGGTTTACTATGTGAACTGCAGTTCTCATATCTACTCCCAAAAAGGACTTAGGAAGCTTTACATGAGATAGAATGCATTTGACCCTCAGTTCAATTGTTTAGTTCATTCTCTCAGTCATACCATTAAGCTGAGTTGTCTTGCCCAAAATCATCTCAAGCCTGATTCCATGACGTCTACAATAGTCCTCAAACGACCCTCTTTATTTACCATCATTACACGTTCTCACTGTCCTTAATTGCTTCCCTGTCTCCTTTTCACCCTTGATATAAAAATCCTTGAAGACATCAAGCACTTGATCTTTGGTCTTCAACACAGCTTCCCAGACCTTCCTTGAGTGATAATTGATGAAGGTCATGAAATAGTGCCCACCCCTAGAATCCTGTCTTGCATAGAATAAACATCAATATGAATATAATCAATATTTGATTTCCTAGATAGGGGGTGTGAATGAATGCCACTCTATGTGTTTTTCCTGCTAGGCAATCAACACATGTTTTAAGAGATGCCTCTTCCATGCTCGACAGAAGGTTCTTCTTAGCGAGAAGTTATAACCCTTTCTCATTGACATGGCCAAGTCTTCTGTGTCATAGCTCAATGCTTACATCTTTTCAAACTTCATTTAGCTCTCCTGTGTGTATCTTAGCTTGCATAACATAGAGTGTGTTTGTCTTCTTTCCTTTACCAACTATTAGGGATCCTTCGGTGAGCTTGCACTTACATTAACCAAACCAACTGACGAACAATTCATCATCAAGCCTTCCTATGGATATCAAATTTAGGTGAATGTTTAAAGCATACCTAACATCCTTGAATACTAGCTTGAGCCCTTGATTGATCTCCAAACAAATATCTCTAATACCTGCTATCTTTGATGCACAACTGTTACCCATTTTGACACTTCCAAAGTCACTAGTAGAGTTTCTACAAAAGAAGTTACTTTGGAGAGTAACTTGGAATGAAGCTTCAGAATCAAACACCCAACCACTCTCTTGGCACATCAGATTTATACAGCTATCATCACAAATGACCCTGATGTCACTCTCTCTACCTACTGTATTGATCTCATTCTCCTTTTTACTTCCTCCACTTTGCTCTATGTGAGAAACCTTCACCCTTTCCTCATGTGACCCATCTTGTTGCAATGTAAACATTTGATGTTCTTTCTATTCTTTGACCTGCCTTTGGATGTATCTCTATTGGAATAACCTTGAGGATGCTTTCTCTTGCTTCAACCAAGGCATTCTGGCTTTTCTTAAACAAGTACACCAAAGGAAGTTTCACCATTCACCTTCTTCCTAGCTTCTTCACTTAATAGGCTTTCTTTAACCATTTCCATAGTTAATTGCCCACTAGGTCCTGAAGTACTAAGTGATACTAGTAATTTTTCCTGACTATCAAGCAATGAACTACGAAGGAACAATACCCAATACCTGCAACTCATCTTCAAGAGGCATTTACATAGATGCCAATTGGTTCACCAGACCTTGGAAATCACTTGTGTGCTATGTCATGCTTTTGCCATCCCTGTACTACACAATCATAAGCCTTCTAGGGCCTATTTAGATCATAGAATAGGAATGGGAATGGATAATAAAGAGATGGGGGTAGCAATAAAAATGAGTGAATAGAATAAAACCGTATTTGGTTGGAGAGAATGAGCATTGGGAATTAAAAAAAGGAGAAAAAATGGGGTAAAATGAATTTCATACCCTTAATATAAATAAATTAAATTAATATATAAAATAGTGAAGTATATGCCACTCTAATTATCATAATTAAATTTTTAAATAAAATATAAATGGTAATTATTAGATTGTAATTATTTATTTATATTAGATTACAAACCATTTATTATTATGTAGATAATTTATAATTGAATATTTGCATAGATAATTTACAATATAATTCAATATTTATTATTATGTAGATATTTACATATTTTACATACATAATTTACATAAGTCACTACTTACGCTGATTAGGATAATTTATATTTAAATTAAATCATTCATAGTAGTTATTATCATTAATATAATGTTGAAAACTATTGATCAATAAATTTTGTTATTAGATACTTAAATTAATTTAATCACTTTTCCATTTAAAAAGTATTAGTACATATTTTATTTTATAATAAATGACTATAATTATTAATTAGGCTCAAAGAAAATAAGACATGAGCTCAAAGAAGCATGGTTTTCATTAATCCTGAAGATGATTCACACATGCTCACAAATTGCTTTCATGTTTGTGTAAATATTCGTGATATAATGATCACATATTGCATCCTTAGTGAACATATAAACTAGAAGATTGAGAGTAAAGTATCATTAAGCTAAGTGATAAAAAGAAAAACAACTCTTGGGAAAAAAATTAATAAATAAAGGGTAAATTTGTCTTTTCCTTGATGGGATTATTCAATCCTATTGATTTTGAGGGGTGTTCACTCCTTTAAGAAAAAAAATCTTTATTCCTTTTCTACATACCAAATGGGGGTATACAACAAAAGGGGAACCACTCCCATCATCCAAATGGATCCGTAATGGTTGTGGCCTCGTTTCCAAATGTATTTTTCTTATACATGGTTTTTAACTTCCTGTAAAGTGAATTGACATTCACTTCTTTAGAGATGTTATGAAAAATGTTTACATCCGCCCAATACTGAATTGTTGCAGTAGCTTTTAGATGTAAAATTTCCCATTCATCATCAAACATTTTCTCTTGTTTTTTCTTCCCGACAATAGGTGAAAACAAATATATGATTATCAATAACTCTTGTATTTTTTCTTTTCCAAATTGCATAGTTGGAGGGGTTTAATTTGATCATCCCACATGCGCTTTGTTCTTCTTCTTCTTTATTTCACATGAAATGCCTCTATTCAGCTAAAGCTCTAATCTAGGTTCCAAGTACAACAACAGTCGAAAATTTCAATGAAAGTACTGTTCATGTATTTGGTCACATGTAGCATTGTTACTGTTCACAGTCTATAGCATTGTGACTAAAATGGCTCTAATCAGCCAACCTTTCTATAGTGTTATAGTACTATTACTGTTCAGATACACAATCACGTATAGGGGTGCACACCTGCCCACACACCTTTCCACAGTGTTGATAATTTTTTTATTTGCTCTCTAATCAAATACATGTTCCAATGAGGTTAACTAAATTTTATTTCCATGACTGGTAGAACAACACAAAAATCTCAGCAAGTACATCACTAGACATGGCCCTGTGCCACAAGTAAGACATTTCATTCTGGGGTTCGCTTAATTACAACATAAACATTTTTTTAAATATGTACAGATGGTCACAATTGATGTGCAACAAAGGACCACTGCAAATGAAGCTAATATGCCAATTGTAGTATCACAAGTGAATGGTTTCATTCAATTTAAAAATTTCCAGGTGTTCATTACAGATATTGCACAAGCTTTAGTGAATTTATTCTCAATGTCTGTAATCTACTATAATTCTAACATTTTCATAGACACTCCATAAGGGAAAAATTTCAAGGGAAACTCATTTGTGGATGAGGAAAGCAAATATTAAGGGAGGGGTCAAATCAAGGTCAAGCAATAATGAGTCAATTCCTTCTATAGGTGTTGCTGGGCAAAGGTCTTAATTACAACAAAAGGATGGTAGTGAGAGCAACAAGGCAAGATTTCCTGACAAGGGGAGGAAAGTATGGTTACCACTGTTAGGGAATATAGCTGTGTATACAGCTGTATATCTATATTTGTATAGCTACCATATTTATATAACTGTATATCTATATATACCTTGTACAATTGTAGGTTTTGTAATGAAAATTGATTAATCTTTTCCACCTAACATGGTATCAGAGAGGTTTTTCTAAACCTTTTTTTTTCCACGTCGCCGCCCTCGATCCGAGTGCACTGTCCTCGATCCGCATGCACCGTCCTCGATCCGCTCGCGCCGCCCTCGGCAACCGCACCCGCACGCGCGCCCTAGCGACGCCCATCGCTCCTCGGCCCCCGCTCGGGTCACCTGCAGCCCAGCGCGCCTCCCGCGTGCATCCCGGCCGCGCCCGCCGGCGTCGCGCCCAGCGCGCGCCACCCGCATCGCGGCCGCGCCCAGCGCCCGTCTACGTGTGCCCCAGCGCCGCCTGCACGCATCCCCAATGTGCCGCCTGTGCCCGTCTCCAGCGCAGGTCCCAGCGCATCCCAGCGCGCGTCCGAGCGCGCCGCCCCAGTGTGCGCATCCACAGCGCGCCCCTGCGCCGCCAGCGGCATCCTCGGCCCAAGGCACGCCCGTGTTGCCCTTGGCCCCCGCGCCATCCTCCCAGGTTTCTTATCTCCACAGTGTGTTTTTTTTCATGGCCTCTGCCCAGGTTTCTTATCTCCAAAAGGCGGATGTCATGCGCAATGGCAAGAATTATAAAGCATGGTCATCACTTTATGTGTGCTCCTTCGCGGACTTAATCTTTGGGGTCATGTTGATGGTACCCGTCCGCTTCCAGTTTCTTCTAGTGCAGCTTCTTCTAGCTCCTCTTTGTCTACAGTTACCAGCGCGTCCTCTTCCAATTTTGCTGACTTGCTCAAGTGGACTGAGGATGATGCTCGTACCATTGCTATCATCTGTTAGTCCTGTGAGCTTCCTATTCGTTTGGCTGTTTGTGATCTTTCTACAGCCAAGGCGATTTGGGATCATCTGCGCGCACTCTATCTTCCTTCCAGTCAGGCGTTGTGCTACTCCTTGCTACAGACTCTCACCTCTACCTATCAGCGTGAGACCTCTGTCTCAAATTTCTTTGCCGTGCTCAGTGATTTATGGCGTCAGTATGATGAGATGACCCCCCTCTCTTTCTCTGACCTGTGCCCAGTGTCTTGCCATTGCTCAGGATCGTGATTATCTTCGCATTTATGAGTTTCTTATGCGTCTTCGTCCTGAGTTCGAGGCCGTTCGGGCTCAGCTACTGCACCGAGTTACATCTCCGTCTACTAGTGATACTCTGACATATGTGATTGTTGAGGAGACTCGTCTTCGGTCCTTGGATGTGGTTCCACCACCTGCTGTTCCTCACTCTGTTCTTACTACTCCCCAGCAGAACCCAGTGCCGACCATTACTCCTTTGATGCCGTCTCTTGGTCTTAGTGCTCCTGTCCGTCCTCTATCTCAGTCTTAGGGACCAATTTCTAGTGCACCTCCTCGATATTCAGTTCGATGTGATTACTGCCATGCTCCTGGCCATATTCGTACTGAGTGTCGCAAGCTACTGCGGGCTCAGATGATAGCACAACAGCGCACAGCCCCCACCCCACGCTCAGCTACTTAGGGTGGTCCGTTGTCTGCTGAGCAGTTTTAGCCCCCACCCCAGTACTCACTCAGGATGCGTCCGACGTCTCCACTCACCCATCAGTCGCCTCTGATCCTACAGCTTCTTTTCATATGACCTATGATGATATCCACCTTCATTCTCTTCAACCTTTTTCTTCTGATCTTCGTGTCATTATCGCTAATGGAACGACACTTCATGTCCCTAGTCGTGGCCTCTTACACACCACTCATTTTCATATTCCTGATGTTGCCTTTGTACCACAGCTCTCCATGAACCTTATTTCTGCTAGCCAGCTCGCTTCTCTTGGCTATCTTGTTATTTTTGATGAGTTTGGTTGTCGTGTGCAGGATCGTCTTACAGGGACCCTCATTGGAGCTGGCCATCGCCATAGTGGGGGTGTATGTGCTCGATCATCTTCATCTTCCGTCCTCTTCTACGTTACTAGTGGCCTCTATTTATTGTTTTTCTGCTGTTCGTTTCCATCAGTGGCATCATCGGCTTGGCCATCCTAGTGGTTCTCGCCTGTCTTCTCTTGTTCATCAGGGTGTTTTAGGTCGTGTTTCAGTTGAAAATTCTCATTCTTGTTCGGGTTGTAAGCTTGGCAAACAGCTACAACTCCCGTATCCTTCGAGTGTGTCTAGGTCTGGGTCTCCGTTTGAATTAGTTCATTCGGATGTTTGGGGTCCTGCCCCGTTTGTTTCCAAAGGTGGACATCGTTATCATGTTATTTTTGTTGATGATTTCTCCTGTTACACTTGGATTTATTTTATGCGTTCTTGTTCTGATTTTTGAAAGGTTTATATTGATTTCTCTAATATGGTGCGCACCCAATTTTCTGCCACCATTCGTACTTTCCGTTCCGATTCAGGAGGGGAGTATCTTTCTCATGAGTTTCGTGAGGTTCTTGCTTTCCACGACACTCTTCCTCAGCTCTCTTGTCCTGGTGCCCATGCTCATAATGGTACTGCTGAAAGGAAACATCGTCACATTCTTGAAACTGCTCGTACTCTTCTCATTGCCTCCCATATTCCCCCTCACTTTTGGGCTGAGGCTGTCTCTACTACTGTTTACCTCGTCAATCTTCAACCCTCTTCCTTTCTTCAGGGTTATAGTCCAAGGGAATGTCTTTTTTCCAGCCCACCCCGTTATTCTCATCTTCGTGTGTTTGGTTGTTTGTGTTATGTCCTCCTTATGCCTCGAGAGCGGACTAAACTTTCTGCTCAGTCTATTCCTTATGTCTTCCTTGGTTATAGTCCTGAGCACAAAGTCTATCGGTGTTATGATCCTGTTACACGTCGCCTCCGTATCTCGCGTGATGTCTCTTTTGTTGAGGATCGTCCTTTCTTTGTCCCTTCCCCTTCCTCTTCTTCTCACTCCTCTACTACATCGTCCGATGTTCAATTTCTCATTGTGTCCTCACCACCTCCTCTGTCCCACCTCAACCTATATCTCATCCATCCTCTCCTCCATCTGTTTCACCGTTGATTTGCTTGACCCTCCGTCCGAGTTTTCTATTCCCGATCCTCCTCTTCACGGCGATCACTTCCCGGCCTAGCGGCTTCCTCTAATGTGTTCCCTGCGGATGATCCCCCTGCACGTCGCTATCCTCTTCGTGATCGTCATCCCTCTGATCGCCTTAATCTTGCCTCTCAGCTTCTTGACCTACCTATTTCTCCCTCCAATGGCCCTCCAGAGCAATCTTCTTACCGAGAGGCTGTCAAAATACCTAAGTGGCAAGCTGCTATGTCTGCTAAGTTGGAGGCGCTCGAGTGCACCTCTACATGGGATTTGGTTCCCCTTCCTCCTGGTGTTGTTCCCATTACCTGTAAGTGGGTCTATAAAGTCAAGACTCGCTCTGACGGTTCTGTAGAGTGGTACAAGGCTCGCCTTGTGGCTCGTGGTTTTTAGCAGGAGCAGTGACAAGGTTATGATGAGATTTTTGCTCCCGTAGCTCATATGACTACCATTTGAGCTCTCATTGCTGTAGCTGCGTTCGACGATGGTCCCTCTTTCAGCTTGATGTGAAGAATGCTTTTTTTCATGGGGATCTTCAGCAGGAGGTTTACATGCTTCCTCCCTCTGGTTTTTCTTCTCTAACTGGTTTGGTCTGTCACCTTCGTAAGGCTCTCTATGGTCTCAAACAGGCTCCTCGGGCCTGGTTTGAGCGTTTCAGTTCTGCTGTGGTTGCTGCTGGTTTTTAGCCTAGTCTGCATGATCCCGCTTTGTTTGTGCACTCTTCCTCTCGTGGTCGGACTTTATTGTTGGTTTATGTGGATGATATGATCATCACTGGTGATGATCCTGCTCATGTGGATTTTATCAAGCATCACCTTCAGCAACATTTCCAGATGACTGATCTTGATCGATTGAGCTATTGTTTGGGCATTGAGGTTACTTCTATTGGTTTTCAGTTATCCTAGCAGCTTTACACATCTGATATCCTCGCATGATCAGCTCTCTCTAACGCTTGTGCTGTGACCACTCCTATGGAGCTACATCTTCAGTTGCGTGCTGATGAGGGGACTCCCTTATCTGATCCGACTCGCTATCGTCACTTGGTTGGGAGTCTGGTCTATCTTACCCTCACTCGTCCAGACATTGCTTATGTTGTGCTTGTTTTGAGTCAGTTTTTTAGTACACCTACTTCTGTTCACTATGCCAATCTTTTGAGGCTTTTGCGCTATCTTCGGGCGACTCCGTCTCGAGGCCTTCTCTTCTCTCAGCACAGTTCTCTGAAGCTTCGTTCTTATTCTGATGCTACTTGGGCTAGTGATCCGTCTGATCATCGTTATGTTATTGGCTTCTATTTGTTGTTGGGCTCTTCTCTTATTGCTTGGAAGTCCAAGAAGCAAACTGCCGCTTCTCGGTCTAGCACTGAAGCAGAGCTTTGTGCTATGGCTACTATTGCTGAGGAGATTGTTTGGTTGCGTTGGCTTTTGCATGATCTTGGTGTTGTCTCGCATGCTCCTACTCCTCTACATTGTGACAACACGGTGCCATTCAGATCACTTTGAATCTGTCAAAATTCCCTCTCAAGCATATTGGTGTTGATGCTTTCTTCTTGCGTGATCGATGCGACAAAAGGCATTACGGCTCCCCGGTTTGTTCCTTCCGGCGTCGACTGCGGATCCGTTTTACTAAATCTCGGACATGGGAACAACATGATTTTTCTCTTGTCCAAACTCTCGATGTTTGATCCCCGTGAGTTTGTGGGGGGTGTTAGGGGAATCTGTTTGTGTATATACAACTGTATATCTATATTTGTATAGCTACCATATTTATATAACTGTGTATCTATATATACCTTGTACAATTGTAGGTTTTTGTAATGAAAATTTATTAATCTTTTCCACCTAACAACCACCAGGAGTTAGATCCTCTATAGGTACAGGTGACACTTACAAAAAGGCTCTTTGATGGGATTCGATGCCAATATTTATGTATTTTGGAAAATTGAAGCTTCTTTAATCTACAACTTTAGTTAATAGATATTTTCAAAAATGCAGCTTTAGAAAATCTACAGTTTTAGTTCTTTTATATATATATATTTTGTAAAACTATATCTACTTCAACTTTTTTTAAACCTATCCTGATAATAATAATATTTAAATTTATCCCTATCAAGATAATATGGTTGGATAGAGCTATAATATGCTTGAATTTATCTTTATAGTTTTATAAATATTTATCCTTTTCTTCTGAAATTCAACTCAAATTTAAACTCTTATCTTTCCACCTCTATATAAGGAAGTCTCCACCCCACTTTTAGTATCAGACGGTCTTCATTAGAGTTAATGATTTTTGGCATCGCTCTGAAGTTTGGAGGTATTTTTTTAAAATTAATTAATTTCTTTATCCGTTTTTCCGCAATCCTTCCACCATCCTAAAGATTTTTATTTATTTAATTATTTAATTAATTAAATAACTTATTAATTAATTAATTAATTAATTAATATATATGTATATATATATATATATATATATTTTTAGCTTCACCTTATCATGGCTCGAACAAAGCAAACTAGTAGACCTGTTACAGCCTTTGGGCCTCAATCTCACTTCATGATAAGCTCCTGTCTTCCAACCTCTCTTAATGAGAGTGACTTTCAAAGTGTCAGAGCTAAGTATTGCGTTTCTTCTGACTGGAGGATTAGTCTTCCTGGTGATCCTGGTTGTCATTTCTGTTAGGCTTATGGTATGTCCTTTGCCATTCATGAGGCATTGCTTGATATCGATATTCACTTTCCTATGCCCTCATTCATCATGGAATTCTTAAAGCTTAACAAGCTATCTCCTGCTCAGCTTCATCAAAATTCCAGGAGGTTTCTTATAAGCTTTCACATTTTCTGCTTTATGAGTGGGCTTAGGGTCTTAGTCGACCTTTTTCATCTCTTTTTTGAGCTTCAACCTTGTAAAGATAACTTTGGTTGTCATATCCTCCATGGGACTTCTGCTTTCCTTATTGATGATTTCCTTCCAATAAAGTAGTATGAAGACAAATGGGTTCTTGTTTACCCTCCAAAAAGTTTTTGGAAAGGTCCTTACCAATTGTGTTGGAATAGAAAGGGGGTTTTAAGAAACCCTAATACCGCACTTAGAGAGAAATTTACTCATGAGATTCATATTATTGAGCGTTCCTACCATAATTTCAGTACACTTATGACCCCTTATAACTTGAGGGTAATAGGGTTGGGTATTCTCTCACCTTCTCCTTCGTTGTCCTCTTATTATTCTTCATATCTTTCATCCTGTTATGATGATTCTTCAAGCAAATACACTAATTCGAGCCATGGTAATTTTTTTTAAGGAATATATTTTACCATGTACTTCAACATATGTTTTCATTCTTTTTTTTTTTTTTTGCTAGGTATGGTATCAAAAAACTCTGCATTTGCTACACTCTAAATGGGTCAACAAAAGTGTGCTTGAGATAATGAGACTTCAAAACTTTCTCAACCCAGATTTTCTCAGGTTCTTATATTAGGTGCATCTCCTCTTCTAAAAAGATTGAAGTCTCCTATTCCCAAAGGTGCTAACCTTGTCAATTCTGAAGTTGTTAAGCCTTCGTCTACATGTTTGAACATTGAAGCTTTCAAGGGTTCTAACCTTGATACCTGTAGCGGTTCTAATCCTCTAAATAAAGCCATCTATGATGCTTCAAAGGGTTCTAACCCTTTATTATCATCTGAAAACCTTGTCATTACACATCATAAAAGAAGGGAACTATGTAATAAGTCTCTTTTAGATGTTAATATCACATTTTCATTCACGGAACCACCTCAGGTGATTCACCTGGTATATAAGGATCATGCTAAACTTAAGAGTACCCTCAAAGGAGAGCCTTTTAGGTTTTATCCTGGTTTAGTTGATACAGATATTATTACTGAACCTAGGGTGGCTTCTAGATTGATGTATTCTTCTATTCTTATACGAGATAAGGAATCTTACTTTGCCAATATGTCAGCGAATATAGATATTGCTAAACATCTTTTGGTTGAGGTATTTATCTCTTTTATTTTACTTTTTCATTAAGGGTAATTTGATTTTGACTTCTTTTTCTTTATTGAGGATAGGCTACTCAGTGTTCTTCTTTGGCATTTGGGTTAATGAGATCATTGAATTAATGCTTGGAAGATTCAAATATTCATTAGAAGAAGCTATAGTTGACTATTGAGGACCTTCGAAAACACAACAAGGAGATTACCTACCACCTTAAAACTTTATAAACGGAACTCACTAGTTTGAGAGGATATGTGTCCAAGTGTTCCACCTTAAATGATGAGAATAAGAGACTCAGAGATAAGGTTTCGTCCTTATGTTTGAATATCACTTTTTTTACAAAGATTTAGCTTCTAAATGACAAACTACTTCCGCATTGAAGGATGAGATATCTTCTCTTTATCAGATGTTAGATGATGAGCGACAATCTGTCTCTACTATTGCTGCCCAAGAATATCTTGAGTCTTCAAATTGTTATCAAAGGAAAAGTGCAGTTGGTGTTACCTTCAGCAAGACTAGCTTTTATCTTACTCGAGAGCTTCTTGAGAAGGAACATGGGAGTACCTATCCTGAGTTAGTCTTTTCAAAGACTAGCTCCATTGTTGAACCTTTACCTTGGAGGAGGATGTTACTACCTCTTTAAATTCTTTCCTTCAAGATGATTTAGATGATCTTACTGGCCCTTGGGAGTTTTTTGGCAAGAATGGTGTCTCCTCCGAAGGTCATAATGATAAGATCTCAGTTTTGCAATGTTTGGATGAGGAACAAATTTTTGATGAGGTGCCTTCCCCTGTGCATCATAGATAACCTGCACCTCTTGCACCATAATGTAAACTTTTAACAAAAATGATTATTTATATATTCCTTATTTAGAGCTTAATGATTGATAAGTGCTTGAGTAGACATATTTCTCTATATGTTTTACATGCATTGAGTGTTACTTCAACTTGCTATTGACTTGGCATTATATGTGTGGAAAATATTTGTTATTGACCTCCTTTTGTAGGAATATTTTGACTTTTCTTGCTCATATGAGCTTTTGGTGTTATCTCTTTCGATGTATAGACCACACATCAGGCTTTTAATATGTGAGCTTTCATTCACCGTAAAATGAATGTTTAAGGTATGAACAGTTCATCTCTTCCTTCATAGAAGATTAGGTTCTTAAGATATGAATCTTCATTACTAAATATTTGAAGTGAGACCATGTCATACTTGTTCTTGAAAAACTTGTTGGCATGAAAAGGTAAAACACACTATAATTATGTGGAAAACCCTAATAAAGGGGAAAAACCATGGTACCATAACTATGGTGCCATTTATTTCTATTGATTTATAACATACAATTTACAAAATGTACATGCTCTCAAAATAGAGCTTCAGATGATTGGTGTTCTATGATTTTTGAATCTTTTTTCCTTCCAATGATTTTAGCTTGCAAGTTGCTGGTCCAATCATTCTTCTTACCCGACCGGGTCCTTCCCAGTTTGGGCGGAGCTTCCCTTATTCTATAAGAGTGTTTATGATGCATGATTTTCTCAACATAAGATCACCTTCAACAATAGGTCGTTCTTGCACCTTCGAGTTGTAATAACAAGACACCCTTTGTTGATATGCTGCTAAACATATACAGCCTTGATCTCTTTTTTTATCTAGGAGGTCTAAATTATTTCTAAGTGCTTCTGAGTTACCTTCTTCATGAAATTTGACCATTCTTGGAGGAGTTGCCCCAGTTTCTGCTAGGATCAAAGCCCTCGTTCCACAAGAAAAGGGTGAAAGGTGTTTCTCCTGCTAAGACCTTACTAGTTGTCTTATACGCCCAAAGGATTGATGGAAGCTCATTTCTCCATGCTTTTTTCACCTTGTCTAAATGCATTTTTGGACCTTCCAAAATAGTTTGATTACTTTTTTCTTCTTGTCCATTAGCTTTGGGGTATGCTACAGAAGCAAGGCTAAGTTGAATATGGAGCTTTTCACAAAAGTTCTTAAATGAGTCACAATCAAATTGCTAAGTTGAATATTCTTGGAAGTCCAAATTGACAGATGATATCTTTCCATACCATACTTTTTATCTTTTTGCTCGTTATTATTGCCAATAGTTCTACTTCTACCCAATTGGTTAAATAATCAATTGCTACTATTAAGAATTTTCTTCCCCTAGTTACTTGGGGAAAGGCCCCAAGAGATCTAATCCCTATTTAGCAAATTTGGGTTAGTTCAATAACACTTCTGAACATTGAGGTAGGAGCACTTTGGATAAGTGCAAACCTTTGGTATTTATCACATTTGTTTACCTTCCTTGAAGCATCATCTTTTAGGGTAGGCCAATAAACTCCTACATGCAAGACTTTGGCTACTAAGGCTCTCGATCCTATATGTTGTCCACATATCCCTTTATGGACTTCAGCTGATGCATATTCTGCATCTTATTTATGGAGGTGCCTCAAAAATGGCATGGAAAACCCCTTCTTGTATAGCACATCATTTATCAGAGTGAAACGAGCTACTCTCATCTTTAATTTTTAAGCTTCTAGTAGGTTTTGAAAGTAGCTCCCCATCTTTTAAGAATTTCTTAAAGGGTATTCTCCAATTGTTCCCATTTTTTATGTTTGTTATGTTTTTCTCTTCAATACTTGCCTTTGAAGTTCTTCAAGATGTATAATTATTTCCTTTGTTTCCATCGATGAGGCCAATTTGGACAAAGCATCTGCATGACTATTTGAATTCCTATTAACTTGTAACAATTAGAATTCTTCAAACTCATAAGGCACGGCTTTAACATTGTGAAGGTATTGGTGTGTGATTGGTTCTTTTGTTTCATATTCTCCATGAAATTGTTGAACCACCAATTGTGAATCACTGTGTGCCATCA
Source organism: Dioscorea cayenensis subsp. rotundata (assembly GCF_009730915.1). Lineage (NCBI taxonomy): Eukaryota > Viridiplantae > Streptophyta > Magnoliopsida > Dioscoreales > Dioscoreaceae > Dioscorea > Dioscorea cayenensis. The sequence goes on from NC_052489.1 coordinate 11,922,204, forward strand.
ATCTTTTCACCTGTAGTTGCTTAGTTAAGCTCAGTCCTGTTATGAGTGTTTCATGCTCTGTAATGTTGTTTGAGCTTAAAATGGCAAAGCATAATGAATACTCTAGTACATCTCCTTCAGGAGAGATCAGAACTACCCCAGCTCTGCTTCTCGATGAACTTGATGCTCCATCCACAAACATCTTCCATATGTGTTCATCTTCTTTGTTTAGCTCCTCTTCTCCAGCGCATTCTACTATGAAATTAGCTAAAGCTTGACCTTGGATTGCTTGTCTAGGTTCAAAGCAGATATCATACTCTCCTAGTTTAATCGCCCACTTTGTAAGTCTTCAAAACATTCAAGTCTTTGTAATATTTGACGTAAAGGTTGATATGTTAAGACAACTATATGATGAACTTGAAAGTAGGGTCTTAATTTTCTGGAAGCCATCACAAGTTCAAATGCTACCCTTTCAGCAAAAGGGTTATTTCACACCTTGAAGTACTTTGCTGATGTGGTACATCAGTTTATACACTTTTCCTTCCGTCCTCAGTAAGATTGCACTTAAAGCCATCTTGATAACTCCAAAATATACAAATAATACCCATTTAGGCTCAGGTTTAGTCAAAAGAGGTATCTTCTTCAAGTGTTCTTTTAGTTCTTCGAAAGCCTTGTCACATTCTGGGGTCCATTCAAAACTCTCTCCAATTCTTAATGTCTTAAAGAAGGGAAGGCTCCTTCTAGCTGACTTTGAAAGGAGCCTATTTACCTATTCTTACAATTAGTGTTACACCTCTTTCATAGATGATGGAGATCTTATCTCTAGTATGGCATGAACCTTCCCTGGGTTAGCTTCTATCCCTCTTTTAGTTAAAGAATCAGCTCTTATTTTTGCACGAATAGGTAGTACGGTTCCTATACTTCTTTCTTTCTTTTTTTATGCATCAAGCATCATGTAACCAAGGATTTTTCCATATTGAACCCTCAAATGTATATTTGTTGGGGTTAAACCTCATGCCATATTTCCTTAATACGTCAAAGACTTGGTTGAGTTTTTCAGCATGAGATTCACCTATCTTGCTCTTGATGATCATATCATCGATGTAAGCTTCCATAGTGTCACCCAAAAGGTGTTTGAATATCTTGTTTACTATTATTTGATAGGTTGCTCCTACAATTTTTAGTCCAAAAGGCATTACTTTGTAACCATATGTCCCTTTCTCAGTGGTGAAAGAAGTCTTTTCCTTATGTGAGGGATTCATCTTTATCTGATAATATCTTGAGAAAGCATCCATGAAGCTTAGGAACCCAGAGCCTGAGGTCTCATCCACCAATTTGTCAATTCTTGGTAAAGGATATGAATCTTTTGGGCATGGTTTGTTAAGATTAGTGAAGCTATGCATACTCTCTGTTTCCTATTTGGTTTCTTCACCATTGCAGCATTGGCAAGCCATTCTGGGTATTGAACCTTTTTAATGAAATCAGCTCGAAGTAGTTTATCTATCTCTTCTTTAAAGCATTGTTGTTTTTCAGGTGCCATATTCCTTTTTATTTTATTTTTGGTTAATTGGCTTTATATTCGGGTCTAAATTCAAGTTATGAGAAATCACCTCCAAACTAATGCTTGGCATATCAGCAAGTGTCCATGTGAATACGTCCACATTCTTTTTTAGGCAAGCAACCACTTCTCTTTTTACTTACTCGGTCATTCCATTTCCTAAGTAAGTGACCTAATCTGGATCATCATCCTTTAGCCTCATAGGTTCTACTTTTTTGACAGGTTTTGGCTTATCAGCTGAATCTTCTGAGATTACCTAGGATTTATACCTCAATAATTGTTTCCCTTTGATGGAAGATACATAACAACTACAGGTTGTTGTTTGATCTCCTCTTACTTGATGTCAGAAACTTCATTAACAAATATATTGAAGAAAGCACTACTCTCATGTCATTAAGCAAAGGCCTTCCTATCAATCATTGTAGGCTGGTGACATAGACTTGGTTACCATAAAATTTACTATTCTTGTAAGGTGACGTGGTTCCTCACCAAGTGTGATCAGCAACTGAATTGATCCTATGATAGGGACTGATTCTCCTAAGAATCTAAACAGTGGGGATGACGCCTTCTTCAATCTATCATATGGTAAATTCATCTTCTCAAAACAGTTCCAATAGATAAGATTTATAGAGCTCCCATTATCAATGAGAATTCTCTCTACTGGGAACTTCATAATAGTTGTTGAAATAACCATTGCATCATCGTGTGGCATGACCACATCTCCTTGATCTTTGGAAGTAAAAGTAATAGGTTCTTTATTCTCTTGAGTTTTCATGATGTTATTAACTTCTTAAACTTTCCTTACATAAGCCTTTCTTGATGAAGAGGTCTCACCTACTTAGGTTTCACACCTCCCCCTCCCCATGATAACATGTATTGCAGGATGAGATGCCCCGTTGTCTAAAGTAGAGGTTTTCTCCCTCGTCTTGGAGTCTTTTTAATCATTCCTCCCCTTGTTATCTACATATTTTTCCTTTTTTGAGTAAGATGGTTTCTCATTTCACCATGTTTCCGAGTAGACAAATCTGTTTAGCTTAACTTGGTGCACTAGAGATTCGATCTCATTCATCAGTTTTTTGCATCTATCTGTTGAATGTCTGTGGGTTTTGTGAAACCTACAGTATGCTTCTGTAAACTTGCCCATTATCTTGTTTGCCTTAGGAGGAAAGGCAAGAAGTCTAGATCCTTCTATATTTTCCAGGATGGTAGAACGTGGTTACCTCAAAGGTGTGAAGTTCTCAAATTTGAGTTTTGGAACTTTTCTATGTTCATTTTCCCTTCCAATATTTCTCCCTTCATTATTTGTGTCATCTCTATCTTTTTTTTTCTTATCTCTGTTTCCACCATTAATGTGCCTCATGACATCCTCGGAAAGGAAGAATTTATCAGCCCGATTAAATAGATCTCAAGAGTAAGGGGTTCATCTAGGGAAAGGTATTTTTTAAAATCTCTTGATCTTGTACCTTGAAGCATACCTGATACCGCCACTGTGGCTTGAAGATCCTGTACTTCTAAAGTAGCAGCACAGAATCTTTCAACATAGTCCTTTAGGCTCTCTTTCTCTTGCTTTTTAATGGTCAGAAAGTATGAAGCATCCTTCTTTCTTTTAGAATTAATGAGGAAAGCATCTATAAACTCCTTCCTCAATTGATTGAAGTTTGAAATTTATCCTTCCCTAAGATTATTAAACAACATACGTGCATGCTCAGTTAAAGTAAGCAGAAATGCTCTGCACATGATTGCATCATCCCATCTATGAAAAAGCATCACCACCTCGTAGTTTTGCATATGGTCGTAAGGGTCACCCTTTCTAGAATAAGTTGTTAGTTGTGGCATCTTGAATTTTTTGGGTAGGGGCTTTACCATGATTTCCCTAATGAAAGAAACCTTACTTCTCTGTGGTTTTTCCTCAGTAAGAACTAGCTTATTCTATTCTAGAGCATGTTCAATCGTCTTTTTTAGATCAGCTGCCTCTATGCTAAAGGTAGATTCCTCCCCATCTCTCTCAAATGCTCTTGATTCTCCTTTGTAGGTACTTTCTACCACCTCTTCGATCTTTTTTGCATTTTTTTCCTGCTAGTGGAGGTTCAACCCTCTCTTGGTTATGAAGATGTGGATCACCTTGCTCTTATTGTTCCATAGCTTGCTTTCCCCTAGGATAGAGGTTGGATGGGAGTGTTTCTTGAGGTAGAGCTTGTTGGATAAAGAGCATTAAATCATCCAACTTTCTATTGTTTTCGTTGAACTTCTTTTTAAGCACTTCATATTTGCTTAAAGGAATCATTGGTATCGTATCTCTTAAGGGCTCAGGTGGAATCTCCACTTGTTCTTAAAGGTTCTCACTTTGAGCAATCATTTCATCTTGAGTAGTAGCCATTTGAGACCGTGATGTCTGGAACTTCTTTGTCGGCATTTGCCTAGATTGAAGAGACTACACAAAGGTAACTTTGTGTGATAGCCTTTTGATCGATTACCACAGATGGCGCCAACTGTTGTTGCTCGGATACAATAGTGAATTTATTGGAGATTGACCTTAAGCTTGTAGACCTTCAAACTCAAAAGTTAAACAAAAAGGATTGGAGTCTCTTCTTTCTTACGATGTCAAGAACGATAATAGTGCGGGAAATATTCCCCACAAATACTCCGATGGCTAAGTTAGTGAAAAATAAATACTAGTCTGCTTGTGATGTCCCACCGAAAAGCCTCCCCTTAGTTTAAATGAGGGAGGCTATTTATAGCTGTAGGATTAACAGTTACATGACAAATAAATGCTTTACGTGTTCGAGATCATGGGTGTGATGTAGGAAAGTGGGGTATTACGTGGTTTAATGGAAGTTTGACTTAGTCTACATCAATATCATTATTAAAAAATAAATGTATTTATCATTTTTGTTAAACCTTATTTTTGTTCTAATTTTCTTAAAACCAATTTATTTGGATATAACTTTTTAAAATTTCACTCCCCACTTGTAATAATTTTTTAAATAAAAGAAGGTTTAGTTTCCACAACTAAATCAAAAGTTTGATTCGAACGCGTTGTTATCAAATAATCAAGTGACAATGGCGACACCAAGGCTCGGGAACCAGCGGTCTCACTTGGTATCACATGAAACTCACGTTGGTCAAGTTTCATGGATTTTGTATGACCAAATCAAGAGCTTGATCAGAGCTGATTCAGGTGATCAAGTGATGAATTTTTAATTTTATAGTTGAATACAATTTTTTAAAAATATAAATAATTCGTTTAAATAAAAACTACTAAATAATAACAATGAACTAATCAATTGTTCCATTTACAATGTATAAAATAATTAATAACAATAATATTTAATTTAATTTAAAAATATTTATGTGTGTTTACAATGTGTAAAATGGATGCTATTTAATAAAAATAATAATAACGGGATTAAGAAATCAATAAATTAATAATATTTTATTATAAAATAAACAGGTTTCGAAATTAAGAAAGTTTGGAAAAAAAATAATCATTTAAAAAAATTCCGTTAAAAAAGCTAAATATAAGATATTTTAATAAAATTTTCAAAAAAATGTGTTAAAATGAAAAACCCCCCACTGTATGCTATTTGTTTATTACCCTTAAATTAGGCTTTTATATCAAAACTATAGCATATATAATGCTACGAAGCATAGACGCGGACATGCAATATTCATAAATCGAGGAGACAAGTTGCAATAAAAAAAAACAATATATATATAGATATATTTGATGTGAAATATTTATTATAAATGTAAACAAGTATATTTTTATATTTAAATATAAGTAAATTTTCTAGTAGCACTATTATCATTTGTTATAATATATGTGAACAAAGAGTTATATAACATTATAGTAATAAGAATGATAAATGCTTGGTCTTATATATTTATACTAACATTTGTAGCATTTTGCTTGTTTCTTTGATTAAATCAATAGCTTTTGGTACTTAATCCGTTTATATTTCATGATCAAACCTTAATTTATACTCTGAAACCAAAAGAAGAAGATTTAGACTACTTCAGGGCAATTTTTAATGAAGAATTAAGGAAAAGAAGCAGCCACACCTCGAACTAATCCCATTGTTTATAACCACAGCTGCTTCCTGCAGTGCATGGGTGTAATTCAGAGCAACCATAGCCATGGTCAAAATATGGTTTGTCCTGTAATGGTTGTGTTTATGCTCGTGGTTATTTTTAAAGGGAGTTTTAAAAGGATTCATTCAAGACCATGGCCTCTTAGCATGCCGTAGCTTATGGTAAAGCTATAAATAGCTAGAATGTGCGAAATATATATCTACCCTCTATAGGGTTATGTGTTAGCCTCTAAGAGGTAGGTCCAACATAAGTAAGGAACTCACGGTTCAATAATAGAAAGAATTAGATTCAATAAATCTTATATTATCAAACCCAAGGGTATTCTTTTTCCAAGCATCACCTTAATTGATTGAATTCTCCTCAATTTATTGATAGTGTTGATTAAATCAATTGTGTTTACATTTTTTGTTCAGTTTTCTTTAAATCTTGAAATCATTTGTTCTATAGGCTAAATAATAGAAAAGAAGATAGTATCTAATATTCATTATCTTAATGGGATCGATATCTTGCATTGTTGTACATTTTATTATTTGGTCAACATGTATTCTTGTATAAAATTTGGCATTCGAGCATGTGTAACATAAAATAACAAACAAACACAAAAGGGCACTTTTTAAGCTTAATACAAAAATACGAAGGACAGAGTAGTTTTCCAAGTTTAATTCATAACTATAGCATTAATTTTCCATATCTTCTTTTTTATTGCTAAAAAGTATTTTCTTCATCCCCAGATCATTATGACATAAGTGAGCAATTCCAAGAACACCAAGACCTTTAATGATCAAATATATAATTTTTGGTATGCCAATTCTTATATTTCCCCTTTCATTGTATTGAGGAGACCTTGTTGAATTATATATAACTTTTAAATCTTCCATAGGGTGAGGATTCAACTTAATTATTCTAATTGAGTGAATAAAAATGTAGGTCCCCAATTTCTTTCAGAACATGATGATAAGGAAGGTTTTCCAACGAGATCTAAAGCTAAACTTCAAAATAGAGATGCAGATGACCAATAAACCAACCACCAAGATTTGGGCTCCAAATTCGATCTATCTTGTAATGAATCAGAAGATATAAAAGCATCAAAAGCTCTAGAGAATCTAGTAAACACTCGAAAATCATCTTACACTTATTCCTCTCATCTAAAATTTCTACATCTCTATATGTACAGAGTTGACTTATGGCTCATTAAGCCACTCATTAAAATAGTACCTATAAATTAAAAAAAAAAAAATCAGGTTTTATATATTATATGTTTTCTAAGTGGTAAAAAGCATCATAGGAAAATTCATTTAACTCATTATATTATGTACAAAAAGGACTAAAAAAGTCAAGAAGTTTACCTTGGATTTAAGAATGGGCCATGAAATAAATTGGTGTGCTACTTTTAGTCCGTCTATTAACAAGTATAGCACACACAACCTCATGGAAGTCTGATTTATCCTCTATTTATCTCACTTCATGCTTGTAGATGGTTGCCTTCACCTTTTCAATCATTGTATCCTGTATCTCATACACCAAGTAAAGAGCAGGTCAATTGGTGAATACAATCCATAGAAGGTGTAGTAAAAGAAAGGGTGTGATCTATTTGGCCCCACCATGAATCATTCAAAATTATTTCCTTCACCTTTGTGGCTTTGGAAACATTGTCTCCTCTACAAGAGGACCATTCCTCACCAATAACCATATTTTGAAGACCAAGTTTAATAAGTTGTAGTCGCTTTAACATGATAATCATAGATGCAAAATGAGTTTATACAACAACCCTAGAGGGTATTTGGGCTTGTGAACCCTAGGATTCTCATCTTTTGTGGATTTGCTTTGCGTTTCTATTTAATCCGAGTTTGATTAAGTTTCATTCTTGATTGTTTAATGCTTGCTTGCCTTATTGATCTTATGGTTATTTGGTTTGCATGATTTTTTGCCTTGGTGGGAGAGAGATCTCCATTAGGGTTAGAACCTCAAGATTGAAGAGGGTTGAGAGGGTGAGTCATGAGATAGTGAAGTGTCCCCTTTCCCCTCCGATTGGTATATTCTATCTCCATTCCCTAAGCTCTATGCAACCATATTTGGTGGGAGGCGTGAGATTGCTCGATTTCTCCGCCGGGACCTTATAGGGGGTTAGGATCCTTCGCCGGGAATTAGGGTTGGATCAATCTTTAGGAATTGGATACACAGTTTGGAATCCCTAGAGTGCTTTGCGGTCATATGTGGTGTGAGGTGTTGAGATTGAGCGATTTCTCCACCGGGACCTCGTAGAGGACTAGTATCGGTGATCTAGAGATAGACCCGATTATGTTTGGATTTCCACGACTTAACTTACTCATCATAGAAACACTTTGCTTATCCGGTACCTAATACCTGAATCCTAGGGGGAGCATTGCCCGAATACCCCACTTTTACTGATTGAGATTCTCCTTCCATTTTACCCTTGCATATTCGTCTCCGGTGTTCATCTCTTCGCACATTAGATCACCACACCTTTTCATTTATCATTTGGTTAGAAAGCAGAGAAGAAGTTAGTACTAGTAGCCCTGTTCCCTGTGGATTCGACTACCCACTCACCGGGGTAATTATTACTTCGACACCCGTGCACTTGCGGTTTACACACGCATATTCGGATGTGTCAGAGGCCAAGTATGAAGGAAAGAAGCCAATGTGGATTACAATGCACCAATTTTGGAGGAAATCTTGCTAAAGTTCAAACACGAAGACATAGGTCGATGTGAGATACTAGAGTGTGTTCCAACCTCCTCGTATTCGAGTTTGGCATATCCATTTGGAGGGGCACAAAGGCAGTCACACTCGAGCATTCCGACTTATGCACATAGAACAAGAGCTCCACCAACTTGCCTATCATTGAAGAAACAAGTGATTCACGACGTGAACGTGTGCCCGTTTGCATTACTCCGATGAAAGTATGGATTCGGGAAGCTATTCAGGCCGGATACTGTAGCAACACGGTAGCAAGTACTGTAGTAGCACTGTTCACCGCCGGCCGAGAAAACAAAAGTTCAAAAAATCCACACTGGCGTGTGGAAATTATCCACGCCCGTGTGGAAATTCCGCACCGGCGTGTAAAGCATCCACGCCCATGTAGTCGCCCGATTCCAACCCTATTTAAAGCCGAATCAGCCCAGATTTTAGTATTCATTTCTCCATCTTTTCCCCAACTTGAAAGAGGGCTTCGGCTAGGGTTTTAAGGCGTATTAGCCAAGGTTTTGGAGAGGTTCTATGGCTCCGACATCATCATTCCTGAGGAAGAAGGTTGGTAGGGGAGCTTCCGTCGAGGCGTATCCTATACCGGACGAGGGAATCCTTGGACGACGAGTAGAGGACTTTCCACAAGACCATCGACATGACTATCGAGGGGGTTTCTTTATGGATTCATTGCTTTTACATTCTATTTCTTTGATTGTACTTAGCTCCATTGAGAGCTAAACCCCTAGTGGGTACTTGGGCATTTGTGAACCCTAAGATGTATTCGTTTCTTTGAATCTCTTTATTATGCTTTCAATAAATTGATGTTGACTGTGAGTTCTAACCTTGAATGCTTGTTTGTATGAACATTTCCCCTAGAGTGACACTAGGGTTGAGAGTTCTCGTTGGTAACCTTGTGAGTGAGTGACACACCACGAGCGTTAGACACAGCTAGGTTGGAGAGGGTTGAGAGGATGAGTCGACAGGTACAGGAGCGTCCCCTTTTCCCTCTGACATGATAGATTCTACCTCCGTTCCTCGAGTTCTTTACGGCCATAATAGAGTGAATGGTCTAAGGGATGAACTTCCGCTGGGGCTTAGTTGCGCGTGCAACAAAGTGAAGCGTTGAGGTGATCTTAGTATCTAGGGCTTAACCGTGGTTAGGGACCTTCCACCTGGACCAAAGGGTTAGGTCTATAATTAGGAAGAGATTTAACACTTGGAATCCCTAGAGCTCATTGCAACTCTATACGAGTGCGAGGTTGAGAGGTTATCAAATCTCTCCTCCGGGACATGTATAGAGTTAGGCATAGTTGACCTTAGATTTGGGACTATGTAATTAAGGATTTCCACGACTCACCATTGCATTGATTAGGAAGCATAATAGAGGGTTCTTGCACTTGAAACAATTATCCTAGGCGGAGCATTATCCGAGTACCCCATCTTTATCGATTGCCTTACCCCCTTTCTTTACTTTTGCTCTCTTACTTGTTGTTTTTATTGTTGAGAATTGAATCATTGTCACACTTATCATCCTTGATCTTTCACATAGCTAAGAATCGAATTAAGTATTTTTATTCCCTATTCCCTGTGGATTCGGTACCCGCTCACCCGGGATTATCACTTCGACAAACCTGTGCACTTGCGGGATATACGCAAGGGGATCTTGTCACATATTATAGGGACAAGTTATACAATGTAAGGCTAAATATATAACTATATGATGTAGAGATAAGTTATACAATGTAAGACCAAATTAATTAAAATAGCACTTATTCAATACAAAACTAATTAACAATAACATACTAAACAAGACTAAATTCGTGTTAACTAAAATTATTCTTAGCCCAAACCTTCAAGCCATAACAAAAACACCAAGAAAGTTAATCAATAATCAAATGATAACATTTCTATATTCTTGACTCAAACAAGTCTCAATCATAACATTCTAATTCTTACCAAACAAATAGAAAATTGTCACTTAATTCCACAAATCGAATATTGAACGCATTTGCTATAGAACGCATTTTCCACAAATCAATACAACAAATTTGATGATTAGTGATAATTTGCTATAGAACGCATTTTCCATATGTTACAAAAAGAGCATATAATGTGACAAAAATTGAAAATTGTCACTTAATTCCACAAATCAAATATTGTACATGACGATGCTTCGTAATGTCACAAAGAGGCGTCACACAATGTGTGGAGCCAAATTTTTCTATCGATTGCAGACGGAGGAAAATATTTTTAGTGACACTAATAATATTTGGTAACGCTCCCATTTCATCATCAATGTATTGCATTTTTGGTGATGATCATATAAGGTCAATTTTTTAAAACAGTTTTTGACAGTGTGTCACTAAGACCATTGTACATTATTTGTGACCATTTGGTTTTGTCATGTATGTCTTAATTATTTTTTTAAAACAGTTTTTGACAGTGTGTCACTAAAATATAAGTATTTGTTATATTCTTATTGTGTCACTTATATATATAGCATTCGTGGAAAGAATTACATAATGTCACATTTGTTTAATTGGTGCATGACATTAAGTTTTTGTCACAAATAAGATATCATTTTTATTCTAATGTGAGAATTTATTGTTGAAATTCCTAAAATTCCTTCATACCCTGCTTCGACTTATAACCTAACCAAAAAATTTGGGAGTCTGATGGAGAAAAAAAATTAGGTGGTGGGTACAAATTGAACCCATTTTTTTATTTATCATTTGGAGCAATCCAAACCAGATTTCTTGGGGGTTGTTGACAATGCCCCTTGCGTATGTCCCGCAAGTGCACGTGTTTGTCGAAGTAATAAAATCCTAGATGAGTGGGGTATCGTATCCACAGGGAGTAGGGAATAAAAACACTTAAATTATTTCTTAACTAAGTGAAAGATGAATAGTAATATGTGTGACAAGATGTGAAATAACAAAAGTAAAAGAATAAGAAAGAGGGCACAAGTAAAGGAGAATGTAAGGCAATCGATACCCGGATATTGTTCCGCCTAGGACAATCGTTTCAAGTGCAAGAACCCTTTTTTATACTTTCTAACTTATGCAATAATGAGTCATGGAGATCCTTAAATACATGGTTCCAAATCTAAGGTCAACCATGCCTAACTCTATACATGTCCCGGAGGAGAAATTGAATAACTTCTCAACCTCGCAATCGTATAGAATTGCAATGAGTTCTAGGGATTCCAAGTGATAAATCCTCTTCCTAGATGTAGACCTAACCCTTTGGTCAAGGTGGAAGATCCCTAGCCACAATTAAGCCCTATGTGCTAAAATCACTTCAACGCTTCACTCCGTTGAACCCACAACTAAGCCCCAGCGGAAGGTCATCCTTTAGCCCATTCATTCTACTATGACCGCAAAGAACTTGAGGAAATGGAGGTAGAATAAATCACACCGGAGGGAAAAGGGGACTCTCCGCTACCTCTCGACTCATCCTCTCAACCCTCTCTAATCTATCTTTGTCTAACTCTCGTGGTGTGTCACTCACTCACAAGGGTTACCAACAAAAACTCTCAACCCTAGTGTCACTCTAAGGGAGTATTCATACAATCAAGCATTCAAGATTGTAACTCAAATAAAACATCAATTAATTGAAAGTATAATAAAAAGGTTCAATAAAACGAATACATCCTAGGGTTCACAAATACCCAAGTACCCACTAGGGCGTTTAGCTCTCCATGGAGCTAATTACAATCAATGAAATCTAATGTAAAAGTAAAGAATCCATAGAAAACCCCCTCGATAGTCGTGGCGATGGTCTTGTGGAGAGTCCTCTACTCGTCCAAGGGTCCCTTTGTCCGGCCTAGGATACACCTCGTCGGATCGGTGCCGACGAAAGCTCTCCCACTAACCTTCTTCAAAACGGAGCACGATGTCGGAGCTGTAGAACCTCTCCAAATTCCTAGCCAATATCTCTCAAAACCCTAGCCGAAGCCCCCTCTCAAGTTGGGCAAAAGATGGAGAAAAGAATGCTGAAATTGGAGCTGAAATCGGTTTTTAAAGGCTGGAAGTGGAAATCCACACGCCCCTGTGGATTTTTCACATGAGCGTGTGGAATTAACATACGCCCGTGTGGATTCTTTATTTTCATCCTTCTTCGGCCCTGTGAACAGTGGAAATCCACACGCCCCTGTGAACAGTACCTTCTACAGTGTTTTGCTACATTACCAGCCCGAAACACTCCCGAATCCATGCTTTCATCGAGGTAACGTAAACGGGCACACGTTTACATCTTAGATCAGTTTGCTTCTTCAATAACGGACATGTTGGTGGAGATCTTGCTATACATGCACAAGCCGGAATGCTTGAATGTGACCGCCCTTGTGCCCCTTCCAAATCGTTGTGCTAACTTGAATACGAGGAGGTTGGCACACATTCCCATATTTTGAACCCGACTTATGTCTTCTCATTTGTACCTTCTCAAGATTTCCTCCAAATGGTGCATTTACGATCCACATTAGCTTCTTTCTCTAGTATTCGCCCTAACAACCCTATCTGCATGAAAGTAACATAAATACACACATATTAGCGTTAAAACCTGATAAAAGTAATGCTCATCATATGGAAAGAACACTTTGTATTCTTATCGCACAAGCACTTATCAAACTCCCCCACACATAAGATTTCGCTTGTCCTCAAGTAAAAATTAAAACATTATGTGCATAGATGACGGAAATATTGGATGTGTTTGGCCTTAGGTTCACCAAAGCATACAAAGAGAGCATTCTACAAGTAAGGGAAATTTCAACACTATTACGAAAAATCAATGCCCTAGCCAAAAACTTGAATAAAAAAGGACAACAACCCGAAATCGTGTAAGTGTGTGAACTCACTCAAAACAACCCAAAGTATACTCCTCAAAGTTCTAAGTACAAGGGACTTATTTATCTACAAACAGTAACAAAATTTCAAAGATGGTAGTAGCTTCGCACATCCTCTAAAGTAGCCCTTTCCAAAGCGGCCGCTAAGGTGGCTTTCACACTTTCGAGGTGGTAGCTCTTTCTACCGGAGTGGTAGCTTTCACTCATTCTATGAGATAGCTCTTTCTTTCATTAGGGCATAACTAGTATCTGACTTATGAGAGTAGCTTCATGCTTCATAGGTGGTAACTCTTTCCACCCAACAAGCACAAATAAACAATAACACTATTTTTTTCTTTCTTTTCATTTCAACATTTTTTTTCCACAAATAACAAAAGAAACAACAATAACTAGTCTCTTTAACATCGAACATGAGTTTCCAAAAGAGTTTAAAGAGTGAGTAGTGCAAGAAATGTCAATCGGGCAAAAATTCCTACAAATTCAAGCAAAAACTAGAGCATGAAGACATTCAATGTTAAAAATTCTCCTAAACTAAAAAATACAATCATTGCAACTAAGGTGAAACTCCATTGGCTATGTGAGCATGTATATCAATCAAAATTAATATAAAAGAGATGTGTGAACTATAAAACTCCCCCCACCCACCCACACACACACACTTAAGTTGTACATTGTACCCAATATACACATGCAAGCTCACTCATAATGTATATCAATCAAGAACAAATGTGGGAGAAGCAATTAAAACAATATTCCCCTAACTCCTACTATTGCATTTGATGGAGCTAAATCCTTGGGAGTGATGTTCCAACGGGTTGTGAAGCACACATGGCCAAGTGCCGAAGCACCATTGGCCATACCCATGATAAAGTCTCAATTTTCATGATGACAAGACCATCTGCACGCATACACGAGGGTGTTCAGTGAAGCTCAATAAAACAAAAATAACTCAAGTATATAACAGATAAGGCGATGAATACAACTCGAGAACCCAAAATGAAAATAAACTAAGAAGGAAAGTCCTTTCTGAGTATACAAGTCTGAAATAAAAATGCAGAAGTAATAAGATGAAAGAAAATAAATCAAGTGTCGGTGCCGCGCTCTGGCTCTTCTGCTGCTGCAGGTGCTAGATCGAAGGGTGCTGGTGGAGGTGGTGATGGTGATGCCGGAGCGTCTTGAGGAGTCCTCGGCCCCAAGATAAATGATGAGGTGATGTCTCACTCTAAAATCTGCTGTAACGTGCCGAAACGTACCATGAACTCTGTATATTGTGCTGCCTGCGCAGCCTGAATCTCAGTAATCTCTGCTCAGACCTCAGTGACATCTGTCCATATCACCTCACAGTACTCTCGAGACTCTCAAAGCGATCATGGGCTTGAGATGGTGAAAACATGCGTACTAGGGGTGGGTTATCTGCCACCGGAGTTGCCTCGGTCTCCATCGGTGCAGGCTGAGGCTCGGGAGCAGGCTGAGAAGCCTCGGCATCATCACCCTCATACTCAGCTATCTCTGGACCGGATAGAACCAAAGCATAAATTCCCATCCGAACCCTGCGCACCATACCCATCAATCTCATCGTCTCCAGGCTCAGGGGCGCAGGTTTACACGTCTTCTCGGCCCCGCGAATCGCGTCCAAGAGACCCATACCCAAAACTAGTCTCGTAATGTAGGGGCCCGAGATGATCGCTCCCAATCTGTCATACTGCCCCTGATGTCGAATGTACTCTGCGTTGATGTGCCATAGATGAATCGGTATGTACTGCACCATCGAATACAAGTATAGAAGCTCCTACCGGCAAAGAACGCCAGTGCTATCACCACGGCTATTCACCGACCTACTCAGAATGGCGTGTAAATATCGATATGTAGGTCGGGAAAGATACGTGGCCTTGGACACCCCCGGCTCATACTGGCCCTGACCACACAATGCTCTGTAAGCTCTCTGCGGGGTCAACGCTCCAAGGTAATCTGTCGATAACTGGGAATACTCCTCAATGTCTGTAAATGCCTCCTCATACAAGCTAAGACGAATTGAAAACTGAGTGATGCTCATGCTATGGTAATGTCCAAATGCTCTGAACTGAACAACGTCGAGGCTGTCGAATCTCGTATAAGATCTATCGAACTCGAATGACAATAAGACCTAAAGTTTAAGCTCACGAATGGCTGGCTCCCTAGTCGACAATAACTGCCTCCATTCACCCACCGTAATGAGATCCTCGACCTCATCTGTGAACTGATCTCCCTGTTGTAAATCCCTCAATATGCTCGTGTCAAGGAATCGAGTATGTCCGAACCGAAGTCTTGACAGACGCTCAAAACGAGCCTCATGCTCGGGGATAGTGAATCTCATGCTCTCGGACTCGGGGGACGACTCACACGACTGTTTCTCGGCTTGCTTCTTTGACCGAGGTACCACAATCTATAAAATTTGAAAGAAAATTGATCCAACCAGTTAATTAAGTTATGCTGCAGAAATCCACACGGTCGTGTGGATCCGCGGACCGTGAAAAACGCACGGCCTCGCCTCAAAAATCCAAAAATACACCGTTAAATCGCTTCTAACTTCGTTCGAAACATGTATAATCATTCTAATTGTAGAAACAAAGCATTATGAACTAGTTTCATCGATTAAGATCAAGAATTGGTAAAAACAAAACAAAAGATATGGCTTACCGACGAGTTAAGATTGAGAACCTTGAATCGGTATGAAAACCAAGTAAAAATCCTTCCAAATCTGCAATGCGAGGTCGGGAAACGATGTGAGAGTGCTCTCAGACGAATGGAGAATGTCATGATGAAGAGGAACGATGATCTTTTAAAAGGAACTCACGCCTGTTGGCGTTCTATACATCCACACGGGCGTACGGAAATTACCCACTCCCGTGAGCCTTCACAGGGGAGAGTTACAGGGCAGACGCACGTCCCTGTCCGCTCTCGGGGTAACACTTCATCTCTCTGAATGCAACCATACGGGCATGCGGAAAATACCCATGCCCGTGCCCCCAACCCATAGGGGCAGCCGCACGCCCCTGTGGCTTTTCTGTCCAAGCGAGAAAAATCGCTAAGTATTTCGCACGCCCATGTGTGCTCTTGTGATAAGTTGCCAAGTCTCTGTAGGAAAACGCATGCCCATGTGGAAATTACCCATGGGCCTGCGAAAGTCCCGAGGTCACTCACAGGGGCGAGTCCACTCCTCTGTGGCTTCTCTAGATGAGCTCGCAATACAAATCCACGGACGTGTGGAAATTCCACACGCTAGTGCATTTTCCCTGGATGCCTTAAAAACTCTGCAGACTCTGCAGAAAATTCCTGAACATGTTTACACACTCAAAGCCTGCCCTATTATGCAAACTATACCAGCGAAAAACATGAGAGATAGCTCAAACGACCAAAACTTCGCTAAATCCACATAAAAACACACAATTAAATTAAAACCCACAATAAAATCACAGCAAAAGCATCTAAAAATCAAGACACCAACAATCAACACTTTATTCGTGCAAACACTATACTACTAACTAAGAAAACAGTAAACACTTGGGTTGCCTCCCAAGAAGCGCTTGTTTTACGTCACTAACCTTGACGTCCCTTGTCTTACCTCACAGGGGTTCATAGATGAAGGTTGCCCTCTTACCCATAGCTTGAAAGCATGATGAACAAAGTCTCTTGAAGACAGAGGGGGAGTTATCGGGCTTAGGACCACCTACCAATGGTGCATCCAATTTGTTTGGTTCACAGGCGTCTCCAACAGCCTTGGAGCATTTCCAGTGGCATCTCCTCACCCTCTTCATCTTTCGGAGCACCTTCTTCAGGATCCCTTGAGTAGATGGTACTTCTTCAGTCGAACCAAGCATCATAACTTCTTTATTTTCCACCTCTTGGTCGAATAAACCCTTGTACGGGTCCGGATTGAACATTTCCTACATGTATTCATCAACAATCTCATCAGTAGTGTCTAGAAAATACAAAGTATCATCGAAATCAAGAGAATACTGCATGGCTTCAGCAAGGCGGTATGTGAGCTTGTCATCTCCAACTCTCAATGTTAGCTCCCCGCCGTCCATGTCAATCAATGCCTTGGAAGTCCACAAGAACGGTCTCCCAAGTATCAAAGGTACATCCGCATCCTCATCGATGTCTAGCACCACAAAATCTACAGGAAAATTGTACTTGTCCACCTTGATAAGCACATTTTCGATGATACTCCTCGGATGTCTCACTATTCGATCCGCTAATTACAAAGTCATCCGAGTGGGTCTAGGCTCCCCCACGCCTAGCTTCTGAAAGAAGGTGTATGGCATGACGTTGATACTGGCCCCTGAGTCCGCCAATGCCATTTCTTCACCCAAATTGCCAATATTACACAGAATGATGAAGCTTCCAGGGTCTTTCTTCTTATTCGGCATGTTCTTTAGCAACACTACCGAGCAAGACGCATCTAAGATCATTGAAGCACTCTCGTCCAACTTCCTCTTGTTAGTCAACAAGTCCTTCAAGAATTTTGCATACTTAGGCATTTGGGTCAATGCCTCAACAAAAGGAATATTGATGTAGAGTTGCTTGAACAAACTCAGGAACTTCTTGTACTGTTCATCCCCTTGGTCATTCTTCAATCAAGAGGGATAAGAGATTCTTAGCTTGAAAGGTGGGGGTGCCACCTCCTTTTCTTTGCTTGCTTCTTCCTCAACCTCTATAACCTCATGTGCATGTCTATTGGGCCTCTCACTCGAAAGCCTACCTTTAACATCATGACCACTTCTCAATGTGATCGCCTTCACATGCTCTCTAGGATTGGTCTCGGTATTAATCGGCAAGCTTCCTTGTGGCCTTTCTGATAGTGACTTCGCAATCTGCCCCACTTGATTTTCAAGATTGTGCAAAGAGACAGTGTGGTTGCGAAGTGTAGCCTCGACTGATTGAAACCTTGTATCTGACGATTGAATAAACATAGTCAAGGCCTTCTCCAAATCGGACATTCGGGTCTCCAAACATAAAACTCAGTTTTCCATGTTTGGGGCTTGTTGTTGTTGGAAACCCGGTAGCCCCATGGCATTTTGTGGACCTTGGTTGCTCCATAAAAAATTTTGATGATTCTTCCGACCCGAATTGTAGGTGTTGCTATATGGATTCCCTTGGTTCCTCATTGCATTACACACAAAATCGACATTTTCAACCGAAGATGCATCACCAATAGAGATCGGGCAATCGGAAGAAGCATGTCCTCCACCACACCCGGTGCAAGTAGTCACGACCGACACTCTATTCGAAGTTAGAAGATCTAACTTCTTACTCAATGATTCCATTGGAGCCGCTAATGAAGTTACTGCATCTATCTCATGGAGCCCGACCACCTTTTTCTTCTCCCTAGCATTTCATTGGTAGCTATTTAACCCCATTACTTCAATTAGTTGACGGGCCTCACCGGGGGTCTTGCTACCTAAGGTACCTCCTGCTGGAGCATCCAAGAGTTGCCTTGTACTCAGATTCAATCCGTTGTAAAATGTCTGAACAATCATCCACTCCAGGAATCCGTGTTGCGGGCACTTTCTCGGGAGCTCCTTGAACCTTTCCCATGTCTCAAATAGAAACTCCAATTTTGATTGTACAAAGGAGGAGATCTCATTCCTAACCTTTGCAGATTTTCCGCGAGGGAAATAATGGGCTAGAAAAGCTTCTACCATCTCCTCCTATGTGGTAATCGATGCTCTAAGTAATGAGTGTAGCCACTGCTTCGCTCTCCACTTTAAGGAAAATGGGAAGGCTCTCAACTTGATCGCATTATCTGTCACCCTGTTTATCTTAAGCATATCACACACCTCGAGAAAGTTCTCTATATGACTGTTTGGATCCTCATGGGCCAAACCATTGAACTGTGCGGATTGCTGCAACATGTGGATGAATGCCGGCTTTAGCTCGAAGTTCCGAGCTGTAATCGGGGAACGCATAATACTCGATTGTGCCCCAATACTGAAGGTCTGGCATAATCGGACAATGTCAGCTGTTACTCATTCTGTTCTGCCATGTTTTCAGATTCTTCTACTTCCAAATCAGCTAGATTAGATGGTTCTGCACAGGTTCTTTCCCTTTTCTTCTAAGTGTATGTTCAAGCTCGGGATCTCCTTCAATCAATATTGAGGAGTTCCCTCGGGTCAAAACCTGGAGCTACATTGAAAAGAAAGAAAAAAAATCAGAATGATGATAAAATAAGAAAGAATGAACTAGAATGAATGAATGAATAGTTAAGAAAACAAAGTACAAACTATCTCTAAACACCTAATCCCCGGCAACGGCGCCAAAAACTTGACAACGCCCCTTGCGTATGTCGCGCAAGTGCACGGGTTTGTCGAAGTAATAAAATCCTAGATGAGTGGGGTATCGTATCGACAGGGAGTAGGGAATAAAAACACTTAAATTGTTTCTTAACTAAGTGAAAGATGAATAGTGATATATTTGACAAGATGTGAAATAACAAAAGTAAAAGAACAAGCAAGAGGACACAAGTAAAGGAGAAGGTAAGGCAATCGATATAAATGGCGTACCCGGATATTATTCCGCCTAGGACAACCATTTCAAGTGTAAAAACCCTCTATTATACTTTCTAACTAATGCAATAATGAGTCGTGGAGATCCTTAAATACATGGTCCCAAATCTAAGGTCCACCATGCCTAACTCTATACATGTCTCAGAGGGGAAATTGAATAACCTCTCAACCTCGCACTCGTTTAGAATTGCAATGAGTTCTAGGGATTCCAAGTGATAAATCCTCTTCCTAGATGTAGACCTAACCCTTTGGTCCAGGTGGAAGGTCCCTAGCCACAATTAAGCCCTATGTGCTAAAATCACTTCAACGCTTCACTCCGTTACACCCGCAACTAAGCCCCAGCGGAAGGTCATCCTTTAGCCCATTCACTCTACTATGACCACAAAGAAATTGATGAAATGGAGGTAGAATAAATCACACCGGAGGGAAAAGGAGACGCTCAGCTACCTCTCAACTCACCCTCTCAACCCTCTCCAATCTATCTTTGTCTAACTCTCGTGGTGTGTCACTCACTCACAATGGTTACCAACAAGAACTCTCAACCCTAGTGTCACTCTAAGAGAGTATTCATACAATCAAGCATTTAAGCTTCGAACTCAAATAAAACATCAATTAATTGAAAGCATAATAAAAAGGTTCAATAAAACGAATACATCCTAGGGTTCACAAATACCCAAGTACCCACTAGGGCGTTTAGCTCTCCATGGAGCTAATTACAATCAATGAAATCTAATGTAAAAGTAAAGAATCCATAGAAAACCCCCTCGATAGTCGTGGCGATGGTCTTGTGGAGAGTCCTCTACTCGTCCAAGGGTCCCTTTGTCCGGCCTAGGATACACCTCGCCGGATCGGTGCCGACGAAAGCTCTCCCACTAACCTTCTTCAAAACGGAGCACGATGTCGGAGCTGTAGAACCTCTCCAAATTCTTAGCCAATATCTCTCAAAACCCTAGCCGAAGCCCTCTCAAGTTAGGGAGAAGATGGAGAAAAGAATGCTTGAATTGGGGCTGAAATCGGCTTTTAAGGGGCTGGAATCGGGAATCAACACGCCCCTGTGGGCGCCCCTGTGGATTTTTCACACGGGCGTGTCGAATTAACGCACGCCCGTGTGGATTCTCTGTTTTCATCCTTCTTCGGCCATCTGTGAACAGTACCTTCTACATTGTTTTGCTACATTGCCCTGCTACAGTGTCGGCCCGAAACACTCCCGAATCCATGTTTTCATCGAGGTAACGTAAACGGGCACACGTTTACGTCGTAGATCACTTTGCTTCTTCAATAACGGACATGTTGGTGGAGATCTTGCTATACATGCACAACCCGGAATGCTTGAATGTGACTACCCTTGTGCCCTTCCAAATCGTTGTGCTAACTTGAATACGAGGAGGTTGGCACACATTCCCATATTTTGAAAACGACTTATGTCTTCGCATTTGTACCTTCTCAAGATTTTCTCCAAATGGTGCATTTATGATCCACATTAGCTTCTTTCTCTAATATTCACCCTAACAACCCTATCAGCATGAAAGTAACATAAATACACACATATTAGCGTTAAAACCCGATAAAAGTAATGCTCATCATAAGGAAAGAACACTTCGCATTTACAAGCACTTATCAGTTGTATTATGTATTTTGGTTTTAAGGGCTTTGTACTAATTACAACAGTTTTTCTCAAGAAAGAATGAGGTAAATTTGTCTCTCTATATGTGGATGTTGGTCATATTGACTGAATCATGTAAAAACTTGATCTTATCTCAGGGGGTCAATTGTGTGTTCATGCATTATCTTATCTCAGGGGGTGGGTGTTCCACTTTCCCCATCCCCTCTTCTTCTTTATAAAAGGCAGAATTCACTTAGGGGGCAACACCCTCAACCTATTGATGGTGGAGGAGGTAAATGGCCCCAACCCTGTGGCCTCACATTTTGTCTTTTTGGTGTTTTTAATTTTATTTAAAGTGAAATGATTTTATAAATCTATACATATAATTTAAAAAATTTATATTTTTCATAAAAAATATTTTGGAAAAATATATTATTTCATCTTTTTATTTTTTATAAATTTCTTATGTAGTACAATAAAAATATATTTCTAAAAAACAATATGTGCAAACATATATTGTCTTTAAAATTATTTATATTTTACAACTTAGAATGTAAAATATTAAAAATTATATTTTTAGAAAAATATTTGTTAAAATTTGAGTCTCCCTAAGAAATTCAACCAAGTCACTGGTTCACCAGTCCAATTGGTTAGGTCAATGATTTGCTATACGGTTATTCCAAATTAGGATTTCTAGTTGAACAAGATCAGTCTTAAAATCGGCTCCGGGTCAGCAAGGTTAGACCGACGAGTTTGGTCGGTGTTTGAAAACCTCAGTAAATAATACTTGAAATTTTCTCTCATTATATTTATTTTATTTTATATTTCTTTGTTTAGTGGAATATCACTAAATTATCATAAAATTATAAAATTTAATTTGAGATTCATTTTAAAATTTATAATTAATTAGAAAAATCAAACATTATAAATAATCTAAATCATTTCATAAGACAAATATAAAAATATAATAATTTATCTTATAAATCATAAATATAGCCTAGATTGATAATCAGATGCTAATGAAAAACAATTAGGATAAATTAATCAATTAATTAATTCACTAACTTATGTAAATCATTTAACCCATTATCTTGTATAAATTAATTTGTAAGATATAACTTATTTATTATAATATATAAATCAAGATAAATAATTGTTAAAGTATTACCCAACATTGTAAATCCAAGAACAAGTAATATATAAACTATGAATTTAAAATTTTAGAAAAGTATTAATTTGTTAACTCCAATGTTCAGAAGATTTATTAAGGTGCATATTTTCTCCCCTTTTGCCAAAAATGAAAGCTAAAATTTCGTATAATTAATATCCTAAAAATTTGCATCAATTACAGTTACCTTTTTCGCTCCTCCAACTTTCATTAAATCGTTTCAAATCTTTACTTAATTTAACTATTTTCCTCCCTCTCCGCCAAAACTACCCTTAAAATTTGTACAAATTAGAAGCAATGCACTCTCTCCAAATTTCACCAAATCTTCTCAAAACTCACTAAAGAAAACCCTTATCTCCACTGTTCATCTTCTTAATTGCCTATACAAGTGAGGAGTAATACATAAATTTTCTCCCAAGACAACCACTAGTCTTCTCCACACAAAGAAGATAAGGTATGTATAAAATATATTATCTTGATTTAGAAAAAGTATTTTTACATCTTTTAGGTGAAATCAATTTTTGATTTTTGATTTTTAATCATGATTGCTTTATTTTATTATTGAATCAATTGACTAAAAACTTCTCTATTTGGATATATATATATATATATATATATATATATATATATATATATATATATATGATTTTAATTTATTATTTAACTAAATTAGTTATTTCGGTGTAAATAATAAACGAAGCTATGGTTGGTTATGAAATACACGTGCCTAGGCTACAATTTTCAGGTAATAATATATTTTAGTTTTATTTTACCTCGGAATGCCATTTCATTTTAAAAACTTATCATGACATTTGTTTTAATTTTTATTAATTATTTATTTATTTTTATTGAATGTTTATTACAGTTTCAATTTAGCGGAGTCCTTCATCAACTGAATCATTATCATCAGAAAAATCATAATGAAAACTAGCTAATAAACTGCAACACATATCAACTAGCCTAGTCTTTTTTTCCTGAAAATTTTAAATTTATCAAGATGTAAGGATATTTTATACTTTTCAGGATTACTCTTCCATTCATATACTTTATGTTTGAAATTCTAAGTGTGATTGATTTCATTTTATTATTTTTTCCTTTATATTATGATATGAAATATTATATATTTTAACAAACGACATGATGACAAAATGATATTAAAATATTCATGATAAATGGTTAATCAGTCAAAGAAACATTATTTGTCACATTTTCATTTAGCAAACATCACTAAATATTAAATATTAATAAATATTTGGTGATGCTATAAATGTCACCTATTCGAGTGATGAATATACTAATGTCATGATTAATTTAACATTTACAATAATCCTTGACGTTAGTTTCCAAAAAATAATAGCAAAAAATTACACCACCTATTCATGTGACGTTCATGTTTTCGTCATAAATAACTGCACATTTATCTCATATTTCTTGACGATGTATGTTACCTAGTGACAATATTTTTAAATAATTGGCGATAAAAAAATATGTCACCTATCTTGATGACGGTCTTCTTTCCGTCATGAATTGTTGAACATTTCCATCATATTGTGTGATGATCCATGAAAACTAGTGAAGTTAATTTTTTTAATAATAGGTGACGAAACATATGTCATCTATTAGTGTAACGAGATAATGTTTGTTATTAATAGTTGAACATTCAACTCATATTTATGACGATCCATGATTTTTTGTGACAATTTATAATCTTTTTATGAAAAAAATAAATGTCACAAAAACATAGCTATAATGCTATATTTGTATATGCTAGCACATAAATTTTAGCATTTAGTGACGACAATGTGCATATCGTCATAGTATATCTTTAGCTATGGTGCAAAGGTGATGATCATTGTGATGCCGTATTTAATGACATCAAATATTCTGCATGCCGAGAATTTCACATTGTGTGACTCTAACTAGTGTGCCATCATTAATCATCAAATTTGGTGTAGTTAAAAGCAAGCTCAATGATAAGTGTGATGAGCTTTTGACACTTCTCCAATCATATTCCTTTGATCCTTCACTCCAAACCTCTAATTATTCAAGCACAAGAAATCATAAAAATAAACAATTATATAAACAATATTGACATAAATGGGATTGTATATAGATAGAGTTTTTTATCATGGTCTCCAAATGTCTAAATCATAGACAGGAGATATATTATATAAATAGAGAAATTAGTGGCATGGTCACACTCTATAAACCTCAAAATTAATCAAATAAAATAAAGATGTATATCAATATAAATATAGTGACATGAATCATTATATATATGTAAAAATGAATACTAAAGAAGCTATATATATTATAATATTGATCATTCACACCAAAGCTTTAGATCAAACAAAAGAGACATGTAAATAGATGGAGTAGTAACATGAATGAAGAGGATATGTATATGTGTGAAAAGAAACACATGCTGGAATGAAATGCATATATAATGCATTATATAAACATGATGTAGGATATATAAGGATATATAATTAAGTGCTAGTTGGAAATCATTTCATAGATTATTTTTTCAAGCATTAACATGCGTTAATTATTCTATGAGTAGATTGTCCATCTAACCCAAACTACAAAATACAGAAATCCATCCAGGTTGGGTTCTCAATCCAAAAAATTAAAAATATTTTTGCTTCAAATATTTAGACCCAGGAATTTTCTTTCTTTTAACCTAATAGAAGTAAGAAAGCTTTAAGATGGTGGCTTCTCACAAAAATAGTATTTATTTTTTATTTTTTATTTACCATTTTATTAGTTAATCCAAATCCAACCTTAGTTTTAGGATGTATTTTTATTGCATGGAAAAAAAACCAAATACTTTGCACACAGGTATTGTTGGGCTAACTTTATGAATGATTAGAGTCTGATGTGTGATCCAAAGGCTTGACTTTCACTTGCCTTCAAATGTTGCTAAAATTCAATGGCAGTAGTAAATAAAATCACACTGTCTGGTGTTTGTACTGTAATTTATAATTATATGCAATTTAGTTGGGCCTATTGAGCCTAGTGGATAACAATTAAATAAATAAAACTCCCAACAATTTATCTATGAACTTGAAGGTTGCCAGTGATTTTTGAACCACCTGAATGCCAAGAATATTACTGTAATAAGCTCAAAACATGGGCAACAATATAGAAAAGCAAACATATATGGTAAGGCTTCAGGCATGTAAAGCCATTAATAAATTACACACATGCTGATCTTCGCTAGAATTGAAAAACAACCAAGGAAAATCAAACTTGGAATGGAAAATTAAAATAAGCATCATGCTAGTCAAACATTTGAGCAGAACACCATTGGTGGGAGGAAACATGAATATTGATATATATATATATATATATATATTTAAATTCTGATCCACAAGTAATCACTTGTGTATATATATACAACCATAGATTCTTGCCCATAACTGCTAACCATCTAACTTCTCTATAAATTCAAAATAAGAAGTAATATATCACATAAATTTTTTGAAATAGAGCTTTACTATTGATAAGTGCTAGAAAGTTCATATTTTCTAAATCATTTACAATGCATTCAGCATGGAATTCGGCATGTTTAGCACCTAATTAGTATAAAATTTTATTCTTTTGTTCACCACGGCCTTCGTATCTGTTTTAAGGAAAAAGAAGCAAATTCAGGGGCGTTCTGAAGTAAGATGGACCAAATTGCTCAATCAAGACTTCACCACAGCTCACAACGACGGTGGTAACATCTCACCATGGCCGTTATCCACACTTAACATTGTTGCTATCAAGCCGTGGAAGCTTGGAATCACTGGAAGCAACATTGAAGCCACAACAAAGTTTTGCCAGGATGCGACTTGGAACCCAAACAATAACTTACTCACCACAGGCATCACAATGGCCGTGGTGATGCCGTGGCAAACTCAATCCTATAAATACCCTAGGTTTTTCTAATTTTGAGGGATTCTTTTACCGAATTTGGGAGAAGCGGCTGGATTTCTGGACACCTGTGAGACTGTAGACGATTTTCATCAAGATTTAGAGGATTTTAATGAGTTTTCCAAGGGCGATTCAACGTACATCAATAGTAAAGAGTGCGTAAAGAGATTTTGGTGTTCTCTTGATGATCTTGGATCTACTCAACCTCAACCATCGGAGACCATATTTGAGGGAGTTAGTCTAGGATTTCTTTTGATTTATTTCCTTTAGATGTTTGCTATTCATTGATCTATACTTGTATATCCATTGGAGGACCCAAATTGAGAGAAATTTCTTGTAAATTCATCTCGATTGTTACTTGTGATTATTTATTGGTAGTTCTTTATTCTTTCTAGTCTTTTGTGAATCATTGCATGCTTGTGTAATGATAGTTTGCTGATGTGGATGAGGAATATATGCCTCCAAATTAGAAGACCTATGATTTATTAGATATATGCATGTTCTAAGAGGTAAGGTTCTACTAGATCTTTGGATTAGGATTTGATTAGATTTCTGAGTTAGGATTTGATTAGCCCTTCTAGTGGAGTTCTTGAAATTAAGGCGGGCATAGGAGGTTGGGGTGGAAGATATTCCATCTTAAGTTCCTAGTGTTTAGACCTGGTTGCCAAGAAATTAGGACTAGTAGGCCCTTGAATTTCCGCTTTCTAATACTAGATTGAATCGTCACACCTTAAAGTTATTTCACAAGTAATTATTAAAGGAATCTTCATATTATCTCCCAAACTCCTTCCAATTGAACTTAACGATCCTCCATTGTATTGCTTAGTAAATTGTAGAAGTATGATAAAGACACAACGTAAATGTTTAGGCTATTGATTAAGTGAAAAGGAAGTAATAGGAGTCTCTTGCCGTTTCTAGGGAAATACGACACTCATGCTTACTTGATGACCTGTACACTTGTGGTATTCACATACTCACTTTGACATTATTTGTATATTCACATATTTATTTTCACACACCTTAGAGGTCCGTCATCTATCCCTTAAATTTTGCATTAGCAGACCACCATTAAGAAAGAATTAAAATTACAAACGGTAATTACAACACAACACCTAGCATTAGGAACATATCAAACCCTAAAACCAAGACAATGTTAAATCAAAATAAACCTTAAATTTCACATTAGCAAACTACCACTGAGAAAGAATCAAATTTCAAATATTAACGACAACAATAATCCAACCCGTAATTAAGAAACTATCAAAACCCTAAAACAAAGACTATCTTGAATCAACTAAATATTAAATTACAAACATTGGATCCATTCAAAAACATGTCATTGAATCCTCCAACCATCGACACACATATCATTCTCATCCACAAAGTCCTAAGAAGAATTCTCAGATTAAACCTAAACTTCCGAAAAACCAAACTCTCCCCTAGTTTTTATAATCAAACCATAGATCAATTTAAAATTCAGAGAACATAATACATATGATAAGTGCTTATGTACTAAGAATATGAAGTATTGTTTTCTTACGATTAGCATTACTTTTATCAGATTTTAGCGCTAATACATGTGCTTTTGTGTTCTTTTGCACATATAGGGTGGTGAAGTCAAATAAAGAAGATAGAAGCCAAAGTGGATCGTGAACGCATATTGTGGATGAAATCTTGGAATGGACAAACGAGAAGACACAAGTTAGGCTCAAAGAAACGTGAATGTGTGCCAACCTCAATGTGTTAAAATAATTACAATGGTTTGGAGGGGCACAAAGGCAGTCACATTTGTGTATCCCGACTTGTGCAATGATAGCAATATCTTTACCAATGAGACCTTTTATTGAAGAAGCGACGCGATCTACGGCATAAACATGTTCCCGTTTATGTTGCCTCGAGGAAAAGTGTGGATTCGGGAGTATTTTGGTGGAGTATTGTAGTAGGCACTGTAGTAAATCACTGTAGCAATTTACTGTAATAGTTACTGTTCACAGCCCGCAGAAAATTAGATTTCCAGAAATCCATATGGCGTTTGGAAATTCCACACGCCCGTGTGGATGCCCGATTCCAACCCTTTATAAATTCATGACTTGTACCGATTTGGGTATCCATCTTTCATCTTTCTATCCATCTTTTCTCGATCTTTTGAGAGACTTGCGGCTAGGGTTTAGAGAGCCTTTGGCAAGGTTTTTGGAGTGGTTCCATGGCTTCGACATCGCGTTTTTCTTGAAAGATAATTATTGGGAGAGCTTTCGTCGGCACCGATCCGGCGAGGTGTGCCCTAGGCTTGACAAGGGGTCCTTTGGAGAGGACGAGGCTACTCCACAAGACCATCGACACGAATACCAAGGGGGTTTTTCTATGGATTACATGTTTTTACTTTTGATTTCATTCTTGATTGTATTTTTCTCCATGGACAGCTAAACCCCCTAGTGGGTACTTGGATTTGTGAACCCTAGGATGTATTTGTTTCATTACCCTTTTATTATGTTTTCTATAATTTATGTCTTTAATTGAGTTCTAATCTTGAATGCTTGTTGAATGATTTCTCCCTTAGAGTGACACTAGGGTTGAGAGTCTACATTGGTAATCCTTGTGAGTGAGTGACACACCATGAGGTTTAGACAAAGCAAGATTGGAGAGGGTCGAGAGGATGAGTCGAGAGGTGGCGGAGCGTCCCCTTTCCCCTCTAGGGTGATTTATCCTACCTCCACGTCAAGAGGTAACCTCAATGCTTTACTGTATTGCTCGCACAACTAAGCCCCAGTGGAATTCATCCTTTAACCCTTCACTCTATTGTGACCGCAAAAAACTCTTGGAATGTGGAGGTAGGATAAATCACCCCGGAGGACAAAGGGGATGCTCCGGTACCCCCTGACTCACCCTCTCTACCCTCTCCAATCTTGCTTTGTCTAACCCTCATGGTGTGTCACTCAATCACAAGGATTACCAATGTAGACTCTCAACCCTAGTGTCATTCTAAGGGAGAAATCATTCAACAAGCATTTAAGATTGGAACTCAATTAAAAACATCCATTAAGGAAAACATAATAAAAGTTTAATGAAACAAATACATCTTAGGGTTCACAAATCCAAGTACCCACTAAGGGGTTTAGCTCTCTATCGAGCAAAATACAATCAATAATGAAATCGAAAGTAAAAACATGTAATCCATAGGAAAATTCCCTAAGTATTCATGTCGATGGTCTTGTAAAGTAGCCTCGTCCTCTCCAAAGGTCCCCTTGTCAAGCCTAGAGCACACCTCGCAGGATCAATGCCGACAAAAGCTCCCTCAATAACTATCTTCCAAGAGAAACTCAGTATCAAAGCTGTAGAACCACTCCAAAAATATTGCCGAAGCCTCTCTAAACCCTAGCCGCAAGCCTCTCAAAAGATGGAGAAAAGATGGAAAGAAAGATGAAAGATGGATCCCCAAATCTGTACAAGTCGCAGCTTTATAAAGGGCTGGAATCGAGCATCCACACGGGCGTGTGGAATTTCCACATGCCCGTGTGGATTTCTAGATATCTGATTTTCTGCGGGCTGTGAACTGTAACTATTATAGTAAATTGCTACAGTGATTTGCTACAATATCTGCTACAGTTATGCGCCAAAAGACTCCCGAATCCACACTTTTCCTCGAGGCAACATAAACAGCCACACGTTTATACCGTAGATCGTATTGCTTCTTCAATAAAAGGTCTTATTGGTGAAGATCTTGCTATCATTGCACAAGTCAGGATATGCAAATGTGACTGCCTTTGTGCCCCTTCAAACCATTGTAATTGTTTAACACATTGAAGTTGGCACACATTCACGTATCTTTGAGCCTAACTTTGTCTTCTCGATTGTCCATTCCAAGATTTCATCCACAGTATGCGTTCATGATCCACTTTGGCTTCTATCTTCTTTATTTGACTTCACCACCCTATATGCGCAAAAGAACACAAAAGCACATGTATTAGCACTAAAATCTAATAAAAGTAATGTTCATCGTAAGAAAAAAATACTTCATATTCTTAGTACACAAGCACTTATCAAACTCCCCCACACTTAAGCTTTTGTTTGTTCTCCAGCAAAAATAAAACATTGAAGCATAGAAGAAGGAAATATTGAAAGTGCTTGGCCTTAGGTTCACCATAGCATGCAAGGGAAGCATTCTACAAGTAAGGGAAATTTCAATACTAAATACGAAAAATCATTGCTCTAGCTAAAAACTCGAATTAAAAAGGACAACAAACCCTAGGTCGTGTAAGTGTGTGAACTCACTCAAATCAACCCAAAGTATACTCCTCAAAGTTCTAATCATAAGGGACTTATTTATATACAAAACAAAGTAAAGAGGTGGTAGTAGCTTCACACATCCTCTTAGGTAGAGCTTTCCAAAGCGGTCGCTAAAGTGGCTTTCACACTTCAGAAGTGGTAGCTCTTTCTATCGGGGTAGTAACTTTGACTCATCCTATGAGATAGCTCTTTCTCTCATTAGGGCATAACTAGTATCCGACTTATGAGAGTAGCTTCATACTTCATAAGTGGTAGCTCTTTCCACCCCCCAATGCATAACCAAACAAGTATAAAAATTTTTCTTTTCTTTTCTTTTCTTTTTTTAAGCAAAATGAAACACAAGAAATAAAGCTACTTAGTCCCATAAACACTTACTTGAGTTTCCAAAAGAGTTTAATGAGCAAGTAGTGCAACAAGTGTGAATCGGGCAAAAATTCCTAGAAATTCAAGTAAAAACTAGAGCATGAGAACATTCAATGTTAAAAATTCTCCTAAACTCAAGAATACAATCATTGCAACTAAGGTGAACTGTCATTGGCTATGTGAGCATGCACAATCAAAGCATAAGTATAAAATATGTGCAATGTGAACTCCCTCCACACTTAAGATGTGCATTGCCCTCAATGTACACATGCAAGCACAATAAAAATATAACAATCAAAATATATGTGGGAGTGGGCAATTGAAACAATACTGCCCTGGAATCCTAGTGGTGCGTTTGATGGAGCTAAATTCCTTGGGAGTGGAGTTCCAAAGGGTTGTGAAGCACACACGGCCAAGTGTAAAAACACATTGGTCGTGCCGAAGACTTGTTCTCTATTTCCATACTGACAAGACCATCTGCACGCATACACAAGGGGTTCAGTGAAGCTCAATAAACAAAAACAAAATACACTCGAGTATATAAAAGATAGAGCAATGAAATACAACTCGAGACAAAAATAAAAGATAAACTCAAAAGGAAGATCCTTTCTGAGTGTATAAGTCCAAAATGAAATGCAAAATAAAATATGAGAAATAAAAGAAATAAAAGACGCATCAAGTGTCGGTGTCACGCTCTGGCTGCTCTGCTGCTGTTGGTATAGGTGCATAATCAAATGGTGCTGGTAGATCTGGTAATGGTGATGTTGGAGGAGCCTGTGGGGCCCTCGGTCTCATGTAGGGTAAGGACGCGTCACGCTTGAGTAACTGTTGCAGAATAATAAGGCGCGCCATCTCCTCTTGCTGCTGTGCAACCTGTGTCACGCGAACCTCAGTAATCTCGGTCCGAAGCACCCCACAGCACCCTCAAGCCTCTCAAAATGATCATAGGCTTGAGAACTAGAAAACATACATACTGGAGGAGGCTCCTGTGCTGTAGGGGGTGCCTCGGCCTCCATATGCTCTGGGCCGAGGCTCCAGCACTGCTAGATCCCTCACCATGCATCATCTCTGTCCTCGGCTATCTTTGGGGCAGGCGTAGTTAGAATATATGCTCCCCGACTCAGATCTACGCACTAACCCCATCAGTCTCATCGTATCTAGGATGAGAAGGGAGGGAATGATAGTCTTCTCAAGACCACGGATCGCTGCCTAATAAACCAATCCCCCGTGATGAGTCTAGTGATGTAAGGGCGTCAATAATACTCCCACTCTTGCATCACCGCCCCGGTGCCTTAGGGTAATCTGCCATAATGTGCCCCCGGTGAATCGACTCGCCTAGATCATGGAATATAAACTAGAGTAACTCCCCGGGCGGCTCAAAAACACTGTGGCTCGTCACCCTCGCCCACTCACGGATCTCATCGAGGATCGCATGTATGTATCCAGAATCTCGGCCGACAGCACGTGGCCTTATACACTCCCAGCTCATACTGCCCCTGTCCACACAGGGCTCTGTATGCTCACTGCGGGGTCACAGAATATAATACATCAATCAATCTTCAAGGGGAGGATCGAGGCCAAGAAAATCCCGAAAATATAAGGATAGCAATGGATTCTGGTTGGGCTCAAATCTTACCTACACACAGATGCTAGCATGGTTACCGAGATCCAGCCACCTTCGAGCTCTCAAAGTTGCCGAGATCTAGCCTCCTTCGAGCTCTCAAAGTTGTCGAGATCCAGCTAAGACTGAGAATTTTTGCGAGGTTCATGGAGTATTAGGGTTGGTGGGTTCTCTTTTTGTTTTTCGTAATCTTTTATAGTTAAATTTTTTTATATAAAACAAAACATGTATTTCTCCTAAATACTCTTGTGAATTTCTGAATTAATGTGTATGTGCACATTTTTTTATAAATTTTTAATTTTTGTATTATATTAAAAACTTTTCATAAAAATAACTTATACTAATGGGAATATAAAAAAATAAGAATTTTTATTAATGCAAATTGTATATAACAAATGTAATGGGAATTAATGCAAATTTAATAATCCAAATAATTTTTTATTTCATAAAGAGATTTACAAATACTAATTTAGATATTTCAATTTATTTAAAAAAATGAAATGTAAGGTAATAAAATAATGGCAAAAATATGATATATATATATATATATAAATATATATATATATCATCATAAATGGGAAAATAAAACGCTGTTTGAAAAATAATTGGGGTTGTTTGTTGAAATATTTGGTTGGACCACAATAAACACAGTTCACTTACATTACTTAATCTTTTTACCTAATTTCTACTAGTTTTTTTAAAATAGATTATGAGTGTTTTGAATTTATAAACTTAGATTAAAACGATAATCACATGTGGGCTAAAATTTTTTTTATATATAAAAAAGGTGTGAAAATATCATGTTAGATTGATAATTAATGAGAGATTAATTAATGTATTATAATATTGTTATTTTTATTCAATTTAATGAGACTAATCTCAATATAAAATATAAAAGAAAAGAAAATAACATTAATTCAGTATAAAATAAAAAGGGTGAGTACCTACAATTTGCGGCAGTTGTCATATAAAATGTTGTGAAATGTATGCATTTAGCGGCGATTATAACAAAAACTACCATGAAATTCAGGCATATATCAACTATTTTCTTCTAACCATCATGAATTGCTACATTTCACGGTGCTTTTAGTGATAACTGCCCTGAAATGCATACATTTTACGGTAATGTTTTAAACCACCGCTAGAGCTACTATGGATATTGTATTTAGTGGTGATTTTATATAAACTGTCAGGAAATGCTTTCCGTGAAATGCTTGTTGTCTTGTAGTGATTATTAATTTAATTTTCAATGGTATATTTTATTTTAATTTTTCGGTAATCAAAAAATAATTTTATTAAGTGAATCATATGGACAAACTACAAAGTATAAACTTGATCAACTCAACTCAAGCAACAAATTGAATTATCCAAATCCTAAAAGTAGATTACAAATGACACAACTCCAACTATATAATATAATTTATATAATTCACAAAAGCTCAAACTTGTTAAGATTTATTGAACTATATATCCCAACTTAAGCTATTGTTTAAATTGGGTAATTGACATATTGAGGTATATTTAGTAATTCAATTTATAATAGCAGCTAAATAATTTAGAAATTATTGAATGAAATTAGGCAATTGCTATAGTGAGTTAACAACTATAGTTTGTTAAGCGCGATAGTTAAACTATATTAGCATCATTAACACTGATTTAATCATCATTGACTATAATGTTTTGAACTATAATTCCTATAGACTAATTATTATTTTAATTAGTTATCCAATATATATAAGCATCCTAATAACTAAGAAATTATTTGTTTAACTTAGGAAATTGACATAGTGAGCTAACAACTTCATCAGTATTGATTTATGCCCCACTACAAATCTTGGAATCAGTGTAAATGTTATTATAAATAAACCCTAACCTACATAATAAGCTCACTTACCCGATGCATTTTGTTAAATTTCAATTTATGTATTTATCTAATTTGAGAAATAAAGTCTATACTACTTATTGTATAGGACATCAACACTAATGCAAACATCCAACTGATGACTCGGGTGATCAACTACACAAGAAACATCAATATCATTTATTGATTTTTTGATAATATTTTTACTTATGCTTTGTGTGGTACCGCACTTAATAGTTTTTTGAGTCATATATCAAGAAAGTCCTTACTAATGAAAAATTATAGTTTTTTTGTGGAAATAAAAATAGCAAAATGCAAAATAAAATAATGAGCTTCCAACCAATTCTGCTCTTTTTATTGAAACTTAGAATAGACAACCAAACAAACTTATATGAAGTCTTTTGATGATACTAGTAACAAGATTGTGAGTATTGCCTTTCATTTATATTCTATTAGAACATGATTATACAAATGTGACATTAAATTTTTACGTGATGATCGGTATAATATTAGAATACATTTTTACTAAATTTCTTATTCTATTCCAGTCTCAAATGCAAGTTGTTCAATGATAGAAAATTAATGAAAACCAATTAGTTTATACCTTTTTCATTGTGATGGGAGGGACATGATCAATTTGTGTTATGTTGTATAGAAGGAGTGCCACACCAACTAATTTAAAGAGAATTAGTGGTAACTCTTACGTAAAAAGTTTTGGAAAAATTTTTATTGAAAGCATAAAGAAGCGTATGAAAGAAGAAGTAAGAAAAGAAATGGAAGAGTAGCTAGCGGCATACAAATCATCTATGCATTAACAATTTCATTCTATGATTTTCACATCTCCAAGCTTTGGTTCCAGAAATGAATGTTAAGCAAGTTTCTCGATTTAATATGAACTTTGGTTCTCCTGGTGATGCTAATAGTACACTAAGTCCAGCAATCGGTGCACAAAATGAGCATTCCTTTGCTAGCAGCCATGAACCTTAGGTACTTTTTTATAATCAATTTTATTTTAATTGATGTCATTAATTAGGAAGCTAATTTTAATATCTTTGCATTTTGACAAAGTTTATTATCAAGGTGAATAAGACAAATTGTATATATTGTAGGAAATTTCTTTCATATATTTTTATTACTTTGTTTTTAATAATTGCAAAGGCAGTTTACTTCCAATTTGCTTATTCTTAAATTCTACTGATGAGTGTACATTTATACATTATTTAATATCATTTTGTACACTCATTAGCCATGTCTTAGAGTACTTTTGTGGAACATAATGCTAAACATGGTGCAAATTATATTTTTAGGCATCAGGCAGTGCTTAAAGATGAGAGAAAGCCAAAAGAAGCAAGAAAGAGCAAAAACAAGGAAGATGGAGCTCTCTTGGCATCAACTATTGAAGAACAAAGCAAATGGACTCCACCGACGGGCATCTTACTGCAATGCTTATGGGTCGTAAGCCTCGTGATGAGAACTTTGTGGGTATGATTATGTTCATGAGAGGGAGTATAAGGATCAAACTGAGGACCTTAAGGGAAATACTTACATCCATAAGGAAGATCGTAAGGGTTGTCTAGAGGAGCTTAAGAGGAGCAACATACCCTTGCAAGGATGGTCGCAAGAGTAGTGCAGAGAAGATTACCACCCAGCACTTACGATCATAAGCTGGGTTTTAACACCAAGGCAGAAGACATTACGCAAGGGACTTATGCTCGTAAGTGATCCCATAAGGCACGTGACCCATCATCCCTAGCTCCTTATCTCCACGTTCTTAAGCCCGTAAGAAGTCTGTAAGTGGCTAGTTATAAATATTTCTAATGAGGGTTTTGAAAGGGATCTTTGAATCTTTTGAGGACAAAGCTTGGGGAAAGAAAGGTGGCTTTTCTATAGACCTTCGAAGGCAAATCATCAGGGGGGAATAGCTCATCTATCTTAGAGGATAAATATTGGAGCCGTCAAGGAGCATCTTGAGGCTGCCTTTTGGAAGGTTTTTGAAGTTCTATGACAATCATCAAGAGCACAATTGAGAATGAGGTTTCTATGTTTTCATTGATTCATATTGCCTCTAATGAATTGTATTGCTAATTTTGTAGATACTTGGGCATAGATGAACTCTAGGGTTGGACCCTTTTGACATTAATTGTGGATCTTTTTCTTTAATTGATTTCTAATTGCAATCCATATTGTCTCGAATTCAATAACTTGTTATTATTGTCTTGAATGCTATCAAGGTGAAAGCCTTAGTTTCATGTATGATTTGCTTGTGTGATGAGTTGAAAGACCCACCTAGCATAGGTAAGCCGCAATTGGAGGATTGCTACCGGTGTTTTAGCATTTTTATTACAAGCATTGATACAGCAACACTCTGTGTCCCTATCATCTACACAACATATTTTGTATTAAATTTGTTTAAAACTATATTCGTAACCTTGGAATTGTAATTCTTTTGTCCTTTTTTTTTTTGAATTCTTATATTGTTAAAATTTTAAGGTATTTTAATGTTGCTTTGACTCTATGTATTTAATAAATTTTAGAATAATGTTATAACTTGAATTGAATTATAAAAATCATTAGGTATATTAATTTGTAAAACATTACAAGATTACAAAACAACTCTAGTTGATATTGTAAATTGTTGCATTAGTTATATAAACTGCTTACAATCAATATCACAAAACTTTTTGCAATAGAGAGATAATCGGCAGAAACAAACCATATAATATATAAAACAAACCAATGCAAAAATAAAACAGTCATAGAAAACAATTGTAATTAAAATGTTTTATATAAGATTGTTGAATCATTGAAATAGAGTGCATAAAATCACTATAATAACCTATTGCAGCAAAAGCAGATGCACCAATTATAAAACCGCTGCAATAGTTTTTATATAGAAATTTTAAGCCATTTTGCAGCGATTCTCAATTTCTACAATTGAGCCTTTATGTATAAGCTTTATGATTGTGAATAGATTGACTCTTTTCTTAATTATAGGTTATTTATTTCATGATTGGGTTGGAATTAATCTTGATCATCAATTCTTGATTGAAATATGCCCTATTGTTATACAATGTTAGGTTAACTAGATATAGTAGTTTAAATCTTTGATTGTAATTTGAGAATACTTAGGATGCCCATACATGGAATTCTAAAGTTTTTATTTAGAATGTTGATTATAAATTTTGATTTCATTCTAGTGAATTCATTAGCTATTCTATAACAACTCTAGACTAGATTGCTTAAGTATGACAATCTAATTCTTGGAATGTACCTTACATAATATTCTAGAATGCTCAGATATAAGATCTTGGAATAAAACTAGATAGATGATCACTTAGCTTATTCTATCATAAGAAACCTAGCCTTCCTAACTAGGTCGCTTAGATATAAGGGCTTACAGTAGGAATACTCTTCAAATGATTTACAAGGAGATAACTAGGTTGCCCAAATATTGAAATCCATAATTTTATTTATAGAATTATTCCTATTAAATTAGTTTAATCTAGGGATGCATGGATATAGGATTCTTAAATTAATTGAATCTTTAGAGAATTCTTTAGCTTGATTAGGAGTCTTTGGGA
Source organism: Dioscorea cayenensis subsp. rotundata (assembly GCF_009730915.1). Taxonomy (NCBI): domain Eukaryota; kingdom Viridiplantae; phylum Streptophyta; class Magnoliopsida; order Dioscoreales; family Dioscoreaceae; genus Dioscorea; species Dioscorea cayenensis. The sequence goes on from NC_052489.1 coordinate 11,960,326, forward strand.
TTCGCTATCTTATCAAATGAATTGAGATACTCAGATAGGAGACCTTGAATTTAAGTAAGATCCCTATAGATTTGTGCCAACTTATAGAGCTTTAACATTTAAGATCAAACAATTTGAAAGAGTAAAAGGGTGAATCAAACTCTAACACTTATTCATATTATAAAATTGTTTTACAAGGCTTTGTATCATTTAATTTCTTTAATTTTCTAAATTTTTGTGAAATTTCGTTCTTTTCAATCATAGCCCTTATGGGAAATCAGACTCTACATGTCTCATATTACTTGAAAATACTAATACACTTTCTAGCATATCCTAATCATCTAGTTCAGTATAGCCATAAGATTCTCATCCTAAAAAGAAGAATTGTCACTATAACTAATATTTAAAGGACTATGGTCTAAGACCAAGGGGAAAAGATCAAGCTCTCTAAGAGAATGGGAAATCTGGTTAAGATATAATAAGATAATTATGAAATCTACAAGGAGGATGTCAAGTTTAGAGTGTGCCAACATGATCTCATAGTAAATGTTGAATCCCTCCTCAATTCAAGTAGTAGCCTAGTGAGTAACCTTAGCAGATAAATTTGTCAAAGTGCTTAAATTCTTAAATTTCCTTATATTAGGGATTTGGTAAAATCTAACTACTTTGACTATGATGATTGATACTAATAGGGACGCAAATGTATGCGCCAATCAAATAGTAATAGTGTCCGCAAAGGCAAAGTATCGATCCACATGAAAGAATGACAGTAAAAGTTTTATCCCTAATCCTAAAAACTAGACAAAACAAAAGTTGTGATGTGTGTAAATAACTTAAGAAGCAAGAGAAAAGAAAGCAAGAATGCGAAAATAAAATCAGTCGAGAAACAAGGGGAGAAAGGGATGCTTGAGCATAGTATTCCTCTAGGGTTTGTTAAGTTGAAGATAAAGGTTGTATAAGTATGCAATCTTATTTGAATTGAAAGAAATCCTAAATTATACTAAACCCCACCTTCAAGGGTGAATAGTAATTGATATAGTATAGTTCTGATACAAACACCCCGTAATAGCATTGCACTCTATGAAATCTCAATATGAACTAAAAAGAATTCTAGACATAGATAATCCTACATGGGAAGAGATTATCCATAATCCCATACAAAATAGAAATGCACATCACTTGTTGATCTCTTCAAAGTACGCCATTGCTAGGCTTACTGATAATCCTTTCTAAATGCTACATGCCTATGTTAGCTGGGTATTTCTACTCGTCACAAAGCACATCATACATGAGAACTAGGGCTTTTGCCTCATTAGAAATCAGGCTATACAAAACATATAATTTGATTCAAGTAATATGTATTACAATAAAAAAAACAACTAAAGCATTAAGATTCACAACCAATGTCAAAATAGAATAAAACTCTAGAGTTAACTATGCCCAAGCATCTACAAAATTAGCTCTCTATTAATAGAGAGCAAGCATCCAAACAACAAGACATAATGAGAATCAATAAATACATAAAAACCTTCTTCTTTATTGTGCCAAGAGATGATTGCTGGAGATTGCCCAAAGATCTTCCAAGAATGCCTCTAAGCTAATCTTAATGGCTACAATCCTTCTTCTCTCCAATAGGTGGTCTAAATCTCTCTTTTGAATGTCTTCCAAAGCCTTATAAATCTATTCCCTTTCTTTTCCTAAGCCTCACCTTTAATTAGTTCAAAAGATGCCCTACAAACCCTCGTCAGGAATATTTATACTACATCACTTACGAGCAGCTTACGGGTGTAAGAATACTTCCGTAAAGAGTTGTGGATGATGGGTTACGGCCTTTTGGGGGTATTTACAGCTGTAAGTCCCATCTATAAGGTCTTTTATATTGTGTTACATTTCAGCTTATGATTGTAAGTGCTGGATCATAAGCTTCTCTGGATTGCCCTAGCAGCCACCATTACAGGCGTATGCTGTGCTTGTAAACTCCTTTAGACAGTCATTACCATATAACTTATGAGCGTAAGTCCTGCCTATAAGGTCCTCTGGTCTATCTTTATGCTTCTCCTAACAAGCATAAGTATGCCGCAAGGTTCTCTTGAAGAGGCTTAGGGCATAAGACAGCAATAAGGTGATTGTAAGTGTGTCTATCCTCATCGATTTGGCTCTAGAACTCTTTGTTTGGCTTTCTCTCATTGTTAAGCACTACTTGAAGCTTGAGAATGCAAAATACTTCATGTTTAACATCAAATTTCAATATATAAGCCTAATACATGCCTAATCAGTGTACAAAATGATATAAAATAATAAATAGTTGTACACTCATCAAAATCCCCAACACTTAAGCTTTTTCTTGTCCTTAAGCAAAAGTAAACACTACAAACCAATAGGAAAAAGTGCAAGACCTTGGGTGCTCAAAAATTGGGGAGTTTCAAAAGTAATCGGGTGAGATAAAACAAGAATGCCAAAATTTCAAGTTCCAAGAATATTTCAAACTCTATTTAAGGTTATTGAGTATGTGTGTGTGTGTGTGTGTGTTAGATTCTATCTTAAATTTCTAGTGCTTTAGACTTAGTTTCCAAGAGATTGGGACAAGTAATCCTCTGAATTCCCACGGCCCATCACTAGATAACATTGCCATATTCTATTCTGCATCACAAGTGATTGATTGTTAAGGGACAACCCATACAGGCACCCACTCCTTCTAACTATACTTCATGATCCACAATTGCATTTTAGTAATTAGTTTATAGAAGTAGATCTAAGAAACACCATAGACGTTAAGCTATTAATTAAGTGAAAAGAAAGTTATAGGAGCCTCTCACCGTTCCCTAAGGAATATGACCCTCGTGCTTACCCATGAGATATTACTTGATGACTCATACACTTGTGGTGTTACATGTACAAAACTGTTCCATAAGGAACACTTTTTAAAGAAAGCATATATTTAAAAGATAGGTATTCTCTTAAAACAATTGTCCCTAATCTGATACAAAGTAGGATCAGCATCTATTCTTGAAACCACTCCCTTTGATTGCATTGAGAATAGAATTCTATGCTAACTCACTCGGAAGAAGAAATCTCAACTCAAAAATACCCTATCTCTAGTCATATTCATGATCCCCTTCAATTGCAGCTTGTATATACTAGGTAGGTCTCTCAACTCATCACATAAGTACATCAAACATAGATTTTTGGCTCTTTCTATAATGGAATCTAATACAATCGGAGAATTTAATTCAACAATATAAGATTATAATTGACAAATCAATATAGAAGTATTCAAGATTCACAACCAATGGCAATCAAAATATAAACCCTAGCTTTCATTTATGCCTAAACACCATGAAAAATTAGTTCTCCATTAGAGGAGAACAATTATATAATCCAAAAAAAAAAGAGACATGAATAAAAATATAAAAACCCCCTCTCTCTTTTTGCCCCTTGAGAAGCTGATGAACTCTCCTCCTATCTTCCACAAACGCCACCGAGGGTGCTCCTCAATGGCTCCAATGGTATTCTAGGTGGTGGGTGAGCCTCTTCTCCTCGTTGGATTAGTATAAAAGACTTGGAGAGATTCTCCCTCTTTCTACCTTTGTTTGGCAATTAAAAGATTACGCAAAAACATCAACATAATCTTTTATACCTAACCACTTATAAGCTCCTTACAAGCGTAAGAACAAGTCCATAAGGAGTTGGAGATGGCCGGTCGCAAGCCTTACGGGTATCTTATGACCATAAGCTCTGCCTATAAGGTCTTTTGTCTTGGTGTTATAGTCCATCTTACGGGCGTTAGTGGTTTACCGTAAAGTACTATAGTTGCCACTTGTGATGCCCCTTACAGGAGTGTATTGATCCATGTAAGTTGCTCTGGATGGCCCATATGGTCCATCTTACTAACATAAGTCCAGCCAGTAAGTCCTTCATTCTGGTCATTATGCTCATTCTTACAAGCATAAGCATGGATGTAAAGTTCTTTGCTTGAGGCTTACCGGCTTAAGTCTGGCAGTAAGGTAACCGTAAAGTGTTCTTTTGGCTCTCTCTCTCTCTCTCTCTCTCTCTCTCTCTCTCTCTCTCTCTCATTATGCGCTGACCGTCACCTAAAATTACACTTTACGCCATATTTAACATCATCATCTTCTAATTAAACATGGCAAGCACATTTTTGATTGGCCATTTACGGTTGCAAGAATGTGGTAAATATTTTGGTGGGGTCTCTTACAACTACAAGGTTGTGAGAGCTATCGAAGTAGAGCAAAGGAAGCTAAGAAAGATGTCAGAATGGAAATGAGAAAAAGAGGGCAATACACAAGATGATTACTAAAAGGCTATTACTTTTCATTCATGATCCAAAATAATTATGAGGCTTCCCCTTATATAGAATTAGGGATGACCATTCTAAAACCGTGGATGCCCATGGTTTTATGAAACCACTTGATATAACAAGTCATGCCACATCATCCTACCTAAAGTAAGTTTTGAACAATTTTACATAATTTTTTTTTTACAAGGACATAATAATAACCTTAATAAACCTACTTGTAGCAATAACTTGTAGCATATGATCACAATATTTTATTAAATAAGCATTTACTCTTTCTTTTTGAAGATGGAGGAGAAAAAGTTCCCATTAGAAAATCACTTAAAAATCCCTAATTTCCATATAGGGTCAGATCTCTGTTTCAATATCCCTTATCAATCATTGATCATCAGCACATTGTTTTAGATAACCTTTGGGTATCCAGGAATAATCTTAAAAATCTTATACTAGTTTCTCATACCATTAGTAATTATTTCCACGATAAAACTAAGTTCACAAGCAAAAATCTTACCCCTTCAAATGTTACATCTCAAGTCTTAAAGCCACATACGGTGGAATATTTCATTGAACAAGATAGAAGAATCAAGTTTCTAAAAATAGAAGTAAAAATCTTGAAAGCAAAAGAAGAAAAATTGGAAAAAGAATTGATAAAAAAATGAGATATTGAAGAGTTGAAAGAGTATATACAAAAAGTAGAATAAGAAAAAGAAGAAAATTTTGAAATATATCCTGAAAAATTTAGTGTAGTAAAAGAAAAAGTGTTTGAATTAGTTATGTAGAAAAAGCAAGAACAACAGTTACCCTAGTAAAAGATCATGAGACAATTACTACAAGCTGAAGCATGAGTCCCTGATGGCCTTGTATTAGGAGAAATAGCATTCTGTGGACAAGGTCATAAAGATGTTGGTTGTCTCTATGAACAAAGTTTTATTATCTTGGAAGGATCTTTCAATCTTGCTCCCTGGAAGAATCACCCATTGAAGGAGTTCAGCTTAATTTTATTATTTGTTGAATAATGGACATGTAGCAAGAATAATCAACACTAAAGAAACCTAGCTTAATCTTCTCAACAAATATTGCCAGCTAGCTCACATTCTTCCAATCTTCACATGACCCTGCTACCTACTATTCTACATATGAAGAAAATGAACTCTTGACCCAGAGATTATCACTTTGGATATCGTGACAACACCAGTATCCCTAATGATAAGTTAATAATTGACTCTGACTGCACAACTCACTAATCGCATAGAATGCCATCAACCTGGTGGAAGCTTAACTCTTTCCTTTATTGACCATTAATTGGCCTCTTTTGTGTGTGGGTGATAGGTGTTTTGTGTGTTTGTGACGGATGTAATTATGGGCGTAATTAGTCAAAACCTACTCTAGGTTGAATAATTATGGTTAAGGTTATGGTGTCTTTATAGTCAAACCCCATTATAGGTAGGATGATGTGGCATGACTTGTCACATCAAGTGGTTTCATACAACCATGGGCACCCATGGTTTTAGAATACTTATCTCTCCTATATAAGGAGAGGCCTTGTAATTATTTTGGACCATGAATGAAAAGCAATAGCCTTTTAGTAATGATCTTGTGTATTGCTCATCTCCCTCATCTCCATCTTAACCTCTTTCCTAGCTTCCCTTCCTCCACTCTAATAACTCTCACAGACCCATAGTTGTAAGATAGCCCCTGTCCCTCTCTTCTGTGGTATCAACAATTTATTGTGTATGAGTTATAGAAATATTAGTAGTATAATATTAAAAAAAATTTAATGTGTTTACTTACTTTAAAACATGGAAATAGAATTGTTTTTCTATGTCCAGATGATAAGTACATCTTGGAGGTTCTGCGAAATCATCTCGAATGTGACAAGTGGCACATAAAACATCATTTATGTAATTGCTAATAATTTCTCTCGATAATAGAACGTGGTCCACATAGTTCTATCCTTTGTATTGTACCCTGTTATATGAAAGAACATAGCTAACTGTTCTTCTATGGATACGTGTCTTATATCATAGAGAATGTGTAGATCACGCATGATCAAAGCAAGATAGATGAAAGACCTTAAATACATGCTGAGATAGCTGACATAATAATCTTTGCTGTAAGGAGCCCTAGTTGTTCATATGTCACTTCCTAGTCAAGTCTCAAAATATAGAAAGCTACTTGCATCTATGTTGGGTAAGGGTCCCAAGTTGTTCATTTAGAATCCTAATGGTAACCACAATTGTCAAGAACATGAAAGCATAATTTTTTGCTCACTTGTTTGACACCCAATTATCAATCTACAAACATGACAGTTACCAATTATTGTGAATTTGAAATATGCAATGAATTAAGTAAAAGGGTTGCGGAGCACATAAAAATTAAATAAAGAGATGTGGATATTTGTGGCATCAAATTAATTAATAATCTTGTCACTAATGAAAAAAAAATGTTCACACGAATATTCATACTTCTAGTTAATTTGCCATATTTACCATACATGCAAATATACATTAGTATTTTTTTTTAGAAATTAAAAATCAAGCTCAAATTAAACATCTCAATGGGTTGGAAATCAAAGCTTAAAATAATTATAATCATTAGTTTTGGTAAATAATACTAATAATTATAGTAATTAGTATTATAATTTGTTATTTAGTAACTAGATAATAATTGTCATATATATACATATTTGATTACATAAAATTATTTACTCATAATATTAATAATCTTGGAATTTCATTTTAGGTGGCAATCTCACCATCATCTATAAGTAATAATCTTATACACACTTCCAAAGCAACCAAACACATCCAAATCCTCATTTCTATGCACCAAACAATGGATGTGGGTTTAAATTATCTCACTTATATGTCCAACCAAACACTTGGAAGTGACTTCCATCATAAAGTGGAACTTTTGTAGAAGTGGAACTTCCACACTTCTCCACTGCATTCCCACCTATGGGATCCAAACACCCCATACACTTCTATTCATATTTTCTAAATAACTCTTGGCAAACTGAAGATTACTCGCTTTACACAAACCACATTGTGCGCGTGCTAAAAAAAATTTAAAAAAAAAAAGAAAAATTCTTCTCTGACTATTTTATGGTAATAAAATATTGACATATTAAAGCAGTAACGACAATTCTAATGTTAACAAATTTATTGTAACTTATGCGAAATCATGATAATCTGGATATACCATCTTATCAACAATTGAATTTGACAATCTGAATATGCTATCTTATCAACCTTTTAATTTGACTATCTGAATACATTTTGAATTTGACAAGATATCAGGTGAGCAATCTTTCAGGAGCAGGCAAGTAACCAGCTTGGAAATGAAGCGATCATGCACAAAATTTGACAGTCTTTTCAATAATATACATACTTACATACTTACACATATACACAGATATATATATATATATATATATATATGTATATGCATGTGCACAGGGTTAGGAGACACATTTAATGGCTTTGTATGCATGGGTAGGGTGAGAAACAATTCTTGGCATGTACTATGATGATAGTAAAGAAGAGAAAAGTAAAACAATGAGACACACATGGGATGAAGCAAAGCATCATGCATGTGCTCTTTAGGGGTTGTTTGGTTGACCGTAAGAAAATGTAAGTATATGTAATATAACTAGTTTTACATATCTTATTTTTTGGCATATGGTTTGATGTAAAAGTACATTTTACATGTAAATTAAGTTACATCTAAACCCCATTTGCAGCATTCCAACTCATTGCAAAAGTTATCACGAGTTGAAATGCTGCAAAAGCTTTTGTTTGCATTCACCCCCAAGTAAAAGTTGCAGCATTTCCAATATAAGCTCTTGTTTACCGCGACATCGGGTTTACAAAATTTTCTTTACCACTATCACAATAGAAAAAGATTTAATTTAATTTTTTTTATCTATGTACTTTCATGCACTGTGTTGATTGTGGATTTTATCTCAAAATAATGTTATCCTAGCTATTATAAATTGCAATTTAATTTTGTAGTATAAAAAATAATATCTTTATTTAAATTTAATGGTAAAAATAATTTTTTACAAAATATTTGGTGACTGTAGTTCTAATATCAAATTAATGTTATTCTAGCTATGGTAATTTGCAATTTAATTTTGTGGTATAGGAAATACTATTTTTTATTTAAATTTAATGGCAAAAATATTTTTATATTTAATAAATAGTTTACTTAATTAAGTTAATTAAATTATTTTAGGTTGAATTAATTTGTATAGTGAGCATTAAATAATTCATAGTTATAATAGATAATAGAGTAATTTCACCATCTGACTTATATGGTGACTACACCTTTTGATTTAAATTACACCAAACCAATAAATAATAAATACAGTATTTTCGTTTACATTGTTACTTTACTTGTAGTTTCACTAACAGGTAACCCTTAATGGAAAATTTAATACTTGTAATTTATACACAGTATACATAAATTTTCAACATAAATGATCTCCTTTTGGACAGTGATCCTTCCCTTTTCCCTTAAATTCCGATCTCCCAATTTTAATCTCTCATCCCCTTCATTCTATTATGTTTCCTTTTTCCTTCTTTTTTTCGCGTTCTTCACCTTCTTTTCTTTCTCTCTCCGCCATTCCTCTTTCACATATTCTTCCCCTTCTAGCTTCATTTTTTTATTTTCTTAATACCACAGTTTTTGTATTATAATGAGGGGGTGAAGCCCAGCTGCCGCTCTTAGGACGACAGTGCTCACAAAAATTATATTCCTTGGAAACTTTGATTTGATGACGACTTGCGATGAGTTTTATGCTTTAATACTTTTAAACTTGTATTTTTCCAAATTCTGATATTTGTGAAAGTTGGAAAGTTTATTTGTGAAATTGATCATTTTACATTGTATATATCTTATATTTAATTATTTAAAATTATTGGGCCACTATAAAACAACTGAAGTGTGTTACAATTGCAAGAGTAGGACTATAGTAGATCACCTGTGAGAGTATAGAGCTAGTTAGGGTTGAGTCCAGGATGGCAATGGGCTCCTCTCTTTCTATTTGTTGGTGTTGTAATCTTGTAGCGGTTGTATCGGCATATTTGAGTATTTAAATTTCTTGTATATATGTATTTTAACCTATAGTTTTTGTAAAAATTATCAGTTGTGTTTTGTAAGTCTTATTTTTTTTTTCAAGGATGTAAGTTTTCCAGTTAAAATGGGGTTTTAACTAATGGGTGCGACATTTACCTTGGTAGAAAGGATGGATGTGACAAAAAACAATATTGATGAAAATTAATTCTTAATTTGTATTTCAACTTTATCTCTTATTGTTCTTGGATGCTTGCTGTTGTTGAAACCCAATGTGTCCACATATGAGACATACAAAGAAGAATAAAATTAATTATGTTTTATGATAATTAATGTATGACCCAGCTGGAAAAGGTATTTATAAGGTAAGTCAAATACTCCAAGAGAAATAAATAGTTCACTTCTTGTAGTGCATTTTTATTATGTTCTATTTATTATGTCCATTTCATTGTACCCCATGTGCTTTTCTAGTTCCACATACCTCCTTGTCTTTGTGGTCAATTTGGAGGAAGTCTGAGACAAGGACTGTGTGTGTAAGATTTATATATATAATATGTAACATTTGTTTGAGTTTGATTCATCACATCTCTAAAATGGTTTAGCAGCATTAGTATACATATCATGACTAATAAAAATAACTAACTCATGTGTGAATAAGCATTTAAAAGACTTGGGCATTTACTTATGAGTTTAAACTTGTTGTGATTGTTGTAGCAAATCCAACGCATTTGATTCAAAAGCATTTATTTGAATTATCTTAATAAAAGAAAGCACGTGACTTTAATCAATTCCCTTAATGTTATGTTGTTGTTTTACCCACCTTATTATCTTTCCTCAGGAAAAATATAGATTTTTGTTCTTTGCAAAGTTTCTATAGTAGTCTTTTGCCAGGTTAATGATAAGATTTGAGAATAAAGAATAAAAGAGAAGGGAAACTAAGAAGAAATAAGACACGAAGAATGAAAGAAGAGAATAAGGAGGGAGGAAGCAGACATGAAGATGGGAAAAAGGGGAAATAACTTTCATCATCCACATTCTGCAATCCCTTTTCATTATATAACCAGTGAGTACATCACGGGGGCTATAGCAACAGACTGCCCAGAAAATCTAACAGCAAACCGATTTTTTCAATTAAGCTAATACAATTAAGTCATTATGTTATCTGAAATTGTCTCGATCACGTTAGGCGTCTTTACCTGTAGTATTGGCCTCTCTTTCACAAGTGACCTCATCCTCGAGGTTAAAATCGGGAAAATAACGATGAAACTCATTGAGTGGTTGCCAAGTTGCATCTAAGATAGGTTGGTGTTCCCATTGGACTAGTATTTGAGGAATTTGTCACCCATGTTGAAGAAGTGTGCTGGAACGCAAAATAGCAGTAGGTTGGAAGACCAATTGATTATTAATAAATGTAGCGGATAGTGGGCATTGTTGGTCAGATGGATCACCCATGCACTTCTTAAGATGGGAGACGTGAAATACATTGTGGAACCTTGCTGACAGGTGTAGGTCAAGGTGATACAATGCAACGCCGATTTTCTCCCAAACATGAAAAGGACCATAGAATTGCCTACAAAGCTTATGAGATTGGCGATGGGCCAAAGTAGATTGGTGATAAGGTTGTAATTTAAGAAAACCCGAGTTGTTAAGGCTAAATGTTACATCGGTACGACCAGCGTTAGCCTGATTTTGCATTCTTGTTTGGGCACGAAGGAGATTCGCACGAAGTGTGGATAAGATAGAAGCCGGGTTGGAGAGCAGGTGGTCAACTGATTCAACTGGAGAAGTTCCTGCAAGATAATCTAATAATTTCGGTGGCTTTCGACCATGTACAGCTTCATAAGGAGACATCTTGATAGATGAATGATAGGCGATGTTGTAGTGCCACTCCGCCCATGAGAGAAACTAAAGCCATAGTTTGGGGTGATCGGCCAACAACGGTGGTAATCTTCAAGATATCAGTTTACAATTTCTGTTTCGCCATCAAATTGAGGATGGCACACACTACTTATTGAGAGTACAGTACCCTGTCACTTAAATAGCTCTCTCCAGAAGATGCTCATAAAGAGAGGGTCTGAATCAAACATAATGGTCACAAGAATTCCATGTAGACGGACAATGTCATAGACAAAAATTTTGGCAACCATTGGTATAGTGATATGAGGTCTGAGGGAAGAAAAGTGTGCTTGTTTGGATAGTCGATCAACAACAACAAGGGTAATGGATTTGCCAGCCGATGAGGGTAAATGGTAATGAAGTCAAGTGAGAATGAGTCCTATACCTTGCCGGGGATGGGTAAGGGTTGAAGAAGATCTTATGGGGCCTTGTTAAAAGGATTAGAACTTTGACAAATAGCACATTAGGATATGAAGTCGCCGATAGTCTTCCAAATATTCGGCCACCAAAAAGTACTAGTGAGGTGAGCTAATGTCAGTTGCATGCCTGCATGCCTACCAACTGGTGAGTTATGAAACTCATATAGTAGAATTGGTGCCAAAGCTGAGTCTGAGAATATTAATACTTCGTTTTTATAAAATTAGAGACCGTCACAAATGGTATAATACGGATGGTCAGCTGGAGAGGACTGCACCGATTTGAGAAGAGTAACAGAAGTGGAGTTAGAGTGAAAGAGATGATGTAGAGCATCCCAAATGGCAGTAATAGGTTGGGAATTGGCTAACAATGATTAGAAGGTTGGTATCGGACGATGTGACTGTGCATCAGCTAGGGCATTTTGACTGGCAGGTTTATAGATGATATCAAAGTCGTAGACTAATAGTTTGGAAATCCATTTATGTTGCTTGGATATCTAGATCATTTAGTGCAATAATGAATGTAAACTTTGATGATCAGTCTGGATAATAAAGTGATGGCCGAGCAAATAAGAACACCATTTTTGAACTGCCTCGATAATTGCATACATTTCTCTACTGTAAGCAGAGGATGCCTATAGATGAGGGGAGAGGGATTTTCTGAAATACGCAGAGGATGTCCATTTTGAGAGAGGCGTAGCAAACCGATTCCAAAAGCGGATGCATCCATTTGAATGATGAATGGAAGGTCAAAGTTGGTAAGTGTAATCATCGGTGTCCGTGGTAAGGGATTCTTTGAGCTATTGAAAGGCCTGGAGGTCATGGGGACCACACAAGTGCATTCTTTTCCGAGTAATGTCAGATGGGGCATGGCTACCGGCACATAGCGATGGACAAAGTGGCGGCAGTACCCAGTAAGGCCTAAAAACCTCTCAATCTTTTGATAGTCACCGAGGTTGGCCAATCACAAATAGCTGAGATCTTATCGGGGTCCACAGCAACACCTTGATAAGAAATTTTGTG